>NC_139623.1:45149383-45189383 GCF_964638095.1 Poromitra crassiceps
TCTTTGAATTCATATTGTGTTTTAGTTTAATAAGTTAAAAGCATAAGTTAAAAGTATAAATTACGAAAGAATAACACAAAGTTAAAAATGTTAAATTTATGTTTAAAACGCTACTAAAAATGTGGACATGAATGTACCATGTTAATGTTAATGTTTGAACTTGAAGTGATTGGTTGCGCCTTTACTGATCTGTAGATATCCACCGTGCCAATGGTGCCCTGTTGAATCTAAACTCTGAAGCTGAATTGGTGAGTTATTGTTTGTGTGTTTGCATCCCCCCCCCCTGGGAAGATGGGTGGAGCTATGGGTATAAAAATTTGAAATGTATTCCTATCTTGTGTGTTTAATTAAAGCCAAGTAAGATGTTAAGAGTTTTGGCCTTAAAGGGACACTCCACCGAAAAACTATGCTGATTTATTTTGCACATCTCACACATCCGAAAACAGTTTAGCAGGCATTCATTTAGTTTGACACTTATTGAGTTGATTTGTGAAAGGTATAGTTTGGTTTATTTGAAGTGTGGTACTATGCGGTACTTGTAATGTCTAAACTTTTAATGCCACCTGCTGTGACACCCCCCCCCCCCCCATTCCCACACACACACACACACACACACACACACACACGTGTGAGCCACCTAATTGACTCAGGGCTTGGAGACTCGGACTCAAATTCCCATAATCCATCACTCCCTGGGTGGCTATTCACATGCAACCACCACCATTCTGAATGAAGGACGCCACTTCGAAAAAGTAAGTCTACTATCTTTTTTTGCACCCTATGCCACAGTAGTGACATTAGATAAAACATACAATATCATGCAAAAACAAAATGCCACCTACTGAACCTTGGCCTTGAATCTTTGAATTTGAATTACATACTCCAGATTTTCTAAAGTCAACCTATATGCAAATAGTGTCATGTCAATGTGAAGTTATAAAAGCTAAACATACTACTTCCTATGACTAATTTGTCTGTTTATGCCATGCTCTTCCACAGATCAACATCACTTGCAAAGTAATCAAACTGGTAAAACCCACAACTGAAGCAACAACCTGAGCCGGCACCACCATGAATACAACAACCTTCCTCCTCAGTGATGCAACTGGAACCATTGACCTAGCTGTGTGGGGGTACTGTAAACCTGACTGACGACTGGTACCACCTGACCAACCTATCCATACATGCATACAAACCAATACATATCTGACAACCACCCCAACCACAACATCAACACCCACCACTGCACTTGAATCATACACAGAACCACCACCACCCACCACTCAAAGCATCTATGGTGAAGTCTCTTCTGCCACCGTCACAAACAAGTACTTCTGTTTTTGGCACCTATCACTACTGTAAACTTTGACTCACATACAAATGTCACAAATGCAATCAACGCCATAAAACAGAAACCGCAAAACACATATCCAATTCTCTCTGTCCATCAATAACCAGGAAACATCATACACCATCCCACTCGCACTTATCACACCACTGCTTACAAAATCACCAACTCAAATGACTACAGACGAAATGGAAGAAGCTATCCTCATGCTCAATCACATCTGAGTTGACATAATAGACAAATCATAGCCCTGACTCAGACTTGACTCCAAGACTCAACAGTCCCTCCACACAGTCCAGAAACCCAGACTCAGCCCCACACAAGGACAAAATGGATTGATATATTTTAAGTTTTTCATTTCATAAAAACTATTATTTGCAATAAAAACTTATTGTTTGAATCATATATCTGCCTCCTTTGCTGTCTTTTGTCCCAGTTTTTTATGCATTATATCCTAACTCCTTTAGTCAACCTTGAGCTTACACTTTTATTGCCAACTTGTAGATGTCCACTGTGCCCAAGCTTACCCTTTTAAAACATCTGAATAACAGACAAGTAACTTGTTAACTGATAACCTATTAAGCCACTAACAGTTTGACTTAAAGGGTGATTTACACAACCTGAATATTAATCTTGTTATATCTATACAGAGACACTATGAATGTACCATGTGGAGTATCTAGTAATAGTTAGGATTTTACATTAATTTCACGACAAATGGTTCAAATTCTGGCCTTGTGCTTATGCAGACCAGATTTATGACTACCACCACTACTACAAAAGCATTGGCTTTTCATTGTGACAACCAATTACTTAGATCACCATTCAGGAAGAGTTTGTGTAATCCTTTCCTCACTGAGCACATCTATAACCATGATCAGAAGTGTACAGTAGAAGCAGCACACTATCTTCATCCAATGGACTCGGAACACCACAAAAGCAACACCTCGTAAGCTGTCCACTCATGGCTAACACATCTAAGCTTATCAGGAAGCTAGGATTTGAAATTATGACAGTTTGCCTAGAAAAAGTCCATTGCTTAATAAGCCTCTTTGACAGCCACCATTTGGCTTACCAACCACCACTGCTACTTACTACATATTACTTGCAAACTTGGTACACTTGTGCACCTATCAACTCTGACTAAATGTGCAATTCAGTGTCTATATTATCTGACATATAACCCCCAAGTCACCAGAAGCTTGGACCCCGCATCGCCGCTTGCGGCTATATTTAGGGGTCCAAGCACGAAGTGCGTGGATCCCTATTGTATCTGTTCCGTTTATTATTATTCTCCGCTAAAACAGTATGCACGTCAAAAACCGTAAGGGGTACAGTAGCCAGACCTTGCACATAGGTTGGAAATGTGCCCCACTACTCAGAGACAAAAAATTACCCATATTGACCAGATGGTGGCGCTATAACAGACCATTTCACGTATTGGCCCATAACTGCTGAACCGTGAGGCGTAGAATCAAAATTCCACATCTGCTGGATTCCCTGGATCAATACCATCTATCCATATAGACCACGCCCATTTAAGTCTGCTAGATTTTCCGCCATCTTGGACTTTCTCAATAACCTATTTTTGCTATCTCCTCCCAGGCCATTTGCCTGAATGAGCCCAAACTTTTTCTGTGGCATCTCTGGACTTACCTGACCTAAAGTTATGGAATTCATTTAGATACGTGAAACCAGGGTTCGAGTTATGGGGGGACCTATGGGGTCTTGGACCCCATAGATAGAGTCTGGGACCCCATAGTCCAGAACACCTGTGGGACCCCCACAAATATATATATATATATATATATTTTTTCCAAATAACACATTTTTCGATGTAAGAATTAGTATTATTTATGTTAACTAGATAAATAGGCTAAATAAGAAACATGTTTTCAGTTTTTCCAAAAAAAAACGTTTTGATGCTATATATTTCTATCAAGAGAGGAACTCTAACCACAAGCATGAAATTATTGATATTATACACAAATGATAAGAAGAGGAAACACAGCTTATTTGGTCATGGTTGTCAAATTAGAAAAACCATGTGACTGTCTACTGAACTTTTAGAGAAAGTTAGAATTTAGAGAAATGATCAGGTCAATTTTAAAGAAAAGGGAAGTTCCACGTCAAGGCTGTAAGGAAAAGGGAAGTTCAATGTCAAGATTAGAAGGCCTCAAATATACGTTTGACTCAATCTCGCTATGGAAACGGATGGCCTCCCGTCTAAGAAACTGGAGTAGACGGGGAACAGAGAGCAAAGCCTACTTTCACTTTCAAACAGCAGATACATTTTTGTATCACATCACACAACAGTCTAAACTGAATGTTAATTTAAAATGAGACATTCCTCTAAATCTGGCTTCAAACGGCCACAATTTGAGAAAAAAAAGTCCCACTTTTTTCTCGGTGGCCCCCTTTGGCCACCGACTTAAGGGGACCCCATAGCTATCTGACTATAACTGGAACCCTGCGTGAAACCGTTTTGACATGATAAATGTTTAAACTTTTGATGACACATGCCCTGACACTAAACACACACAAACACACACACACACACACACACACACACACACACACACACACACACACCTACACACACACACACACACACACACACACACACACACACACACACACACACACACACACGCACAAACAAACAAACAAACACAAACACAAACACACACACACACATATACTAAAATGGCCACCACGGCTGTACTTCATCTCCCAGAGTGCTTCACTCCACACACAGGTGTCATACACACATACGCACGCACGCACGCACGCACACACACACACACATGCACACACACACACACACACACACACACACACACACACACACACACACACACACACACACACACACACACAGCCCCTGGTGCAAGAGATGAGCCAGGGAATGGGATTACTCTCACAAAAAACTACACTTCCCAAGATGCAGCAGCAAAATGGCCGCTCATTACCAGATTGAGAACACCTGAAAAGGAATACATTCTCTCAGTCATACATTCAAACAAACAGACAGCAACCAGAAGCACCAAGCTCTTCTCAGAGTTTAATTCCAAAGACGCCAATGGTCGGTGAATATGTTTACATTCCTGTTGTTTTAAAATGCTGCTTAAATGTTTGATGCAATGCTGCTTAATTTATTTGTTAAATTGCTTCAATTGGAAGGAACCATTGTATTGCAGCACTGATTTTGTTTTTGTGTTTGCACCTTTGAATTCATATTGTGTTTTAGTTTAATAAGTTAAAAGCATAAGTTAAAAGTATAAATTACGAAAGAATAACACAAAGTTAAAAATGTTAAATTTATGTTTAAAACGCTACTAAAAATGTGGACATGAATGTACCATGTTAATGTTAATGTTTGAACTTGAAGTGATTGGTTGCGCCTTTACTGATCTGTAGATATCCACCGTGCCAATGGTGCCCTGTTGAATCTAAACTCTGAAGCTGAATTGGTGAGTTATTGTTTGTGTGTTTGCATCCCCCCCCCCCCCCCCCCCCGGGAAGATGGGTGGAGCTATGGGTATAAAAATTTGAAATGTATTCCTATCTTGTGTGTTTAATTAAAGCCAAGTAAGATGTTAAGAGTTTTGGCCTTAAAGGGACACTCCACCGAAAAACAATGCTGATTTATTTTGCACATCTCACACATCCGAAAACAGTTTCGCAGGCATTCATTTAGTTTGACACTTATTGAGTTGATTTGTGAAAGGTATAGTTTGGTTTATTTGAAGTGTGGTACTATGCGGTACTTGTAATGTCTAAACTTTTAATGCCACCTGCTGTGACACCCCCCCCCCCATTCCCACACACACACACACACACACACACACACACACACACACACACGTGTGAGCCACCTAATTGACTCAGGGCTTGGAGACTCGGACTCAAATTCCCATAATCCATCACTCCCTGGGTGGCTATTCACATGCAACCACCACCATTCTGAATGAAGGACGCCACTTCGAAAAAGTAAGTCTACTATCTTTTTTTGCACCCTATGCCACAGTAGTGACATTAGATAAAACATACAATATCATGCAAAAACAAAATGCCACCTACTGAACCTTGGCCTTGAATCTTTGAATTTGAATTACATACTCCAGATTTTCTAAAGTCAACCTATATGCAAATATGTCAATGTGAAGTTATAAAAGCTAAACATACTACTTCCTATGACTAATTTGTCTGTTTATGCCATGCTCTTCCACAGATCAACATCACTTGCAAAGTAATCAAACTGGTAAAACCCACAACTGAAGCAACAACCTGAGCCGGCACCACCATGAATACAACAACCTTCCTCCTCATTGACGCAACTGGAACCATTGACCTAGCTGTGTGGGGGTACTGTAAACCTGACATTGACGACTGGTACCACCTGACCAACCTATCCATACATGCATACAAACCAAAACATATCTGACAACCACCCCAACCACAACATCAACACCCACCACTGCACTTGAATCATACACAGAACCACCACCACCCACCACTCAAAGCATCTATGGTGAAGTCTCTTCTGCCACCGTCACAAACAAGTACTTCTGTTTTTGGCACCTATCACTACTGTAAACTTTGACTCACTCACATACAAATGTCACAAATGCAATCAACGCCATAAAACAGAAACCGCAAAACACATATCCAATTCTCTCTGTCCATCAATAACCAGGAAACATCATACACCATCCCACTCGCACTTATCACACCACTGCTTACAAAATCACCAACTCAAATGACTACAGACGAAATGGAAGAAGCTATCCTCATGCTCAATCACATCTGAGTTGACGTAATAGACAAATCATAGCCCTGACTCAGACTTGACTCCAAGACTCGACAGTCCCTCCACACAGTCCAGAAACCCCGACTCAGCCCCACACAAGGACAAAATGGATTGATATATTTATTTTTACTTTAAGTTTTTCATTTCATAAAAACTATTATTTGCAATAAAAACTTATTGTTTGAATCATATATCTGCCTCCTTTGCTGTCTTTTGTCCCAGTTTTTTATGCATTATATCCTAACTCCTTTAGTCAACCTTGAGCTTACACTTTTATTGCCAACTTGTAGATGTCCACTGTGCCCAAGCTTACCCTTTTAAAACATCTGAATAACAGACAAGTAACATGTTAACTGATAACCTATTAAGCCACTTAAAGGGTGATTTACACAACCTGAATATGAATCTTGTTATACCTATACAGAGACACTATGAATGTACCATGTGGAGTATCTAGTAATAGTTAGGATTTTACATTAATTTCAAGACAAATGGTTCAAATTCTGGCCTTGTGCTTATGCAGGCCAGATTTATGACTACCACCACTACTACAAAAGCATTGGCTTTTCATTGTGACAACCAATTACTTAGATCACCATTCAGGAACAGTTTGTTTAATCCTTTCCTCACTGAGCACATCTATAACCATGATCAGAAGTGTACAGTAGAAGCAGCACACTATCTTCATCCAATGGACTCGGAACACCACAAAAGCAACACCTCAGTAAGCTGTCCACTCATGGCTAACACATCTAAGCTTATCAGGAAGCTAGGATTTGAAATTATGACAGTTTGCCTAGAAAAAGTCCATTGCTTAATAAGCCTCTTTGACAGCCACCATTTGGCTTACCACCACCACTGCTACTTACTACATATTACTTGCAAACTTGGTACACTTGTGCACATATCAACTCTGACTAAATGTGCAATTCAGTGTCTATATTATCTGACATATAACCCCCAAGTCACCGGAAGCTTGGACCCCGCATCGCCGCTTGCGGCTATATTTATTATTATTTTTATTCTCCGCTAAAACAGTATGCACGTCAAAAACCGTAAGGCGTACAGTAGCCAGACTTTGCACATAGGTTGGAAATGTGCCCCACTACTCAGAGACAAAAAATTAGCCATATTGACCAGATGGTGGCGCTATAACAGACGAGTGCACGTATTGGCCCATAACTGCTGAACCGTGAGGCGTAGAATCAAAATTCCACATCTGCTGGATTCCCTGGATCAATACGCATCTATCCATATAGACCACGCCCATTTGCGTGTGCCTAGATTTTCCGCCATTTTGAATTTGATCAAAAACCTACTTTTGCGAACTCCTCCTAGACCGTTTGGCCAAATCACAAGGGGATTTTTCTGGGACTTCTATGGACTACCCCGACCTAAAGTTATTAAAGGATTTTGGATACGTGAAACCGTTTTGAAATGATAAATGTCTAAACTTTTGTGTATTTGCTTTTGTTCTTTTCCTACCCTAAAAGTGTGTGGATCTCAGAAACCATACACCCCCCATCACCCAAACTTTCCACACAGGTTCACGACATCACCCACTACTCAGAGTAAAAAAATTACACCAATCCACCAGACGGTGGCGCTATAACAGCCAATTTCACGTTTGTCGGTCCATAACTTCTGAACTGCGAGCTGTAGAATCAAAATTCCACATCTACTGGTTTCCCTGGAGCATCATGTATCTAACCCACTAGGCCACGCCCATTTCTGTGTGGTAGATTTTCCGCCATTTTGAATTTGATCAAAAACCTACTTTTGCGAGCTCCTCCTAGACCGTGTGGCCAAATCACACAAAACTTTTTCTGGGTCATCTATGGACTACCCCGACCTAAGGTTATTAAAGGGTTTTGGATACGTGAAACCGTTTTGAAATGATAAATCTCGAAACTTTTAATGAAACACACGCCAACACTAAATTGCCCACAACTCATTAACCGGTCAATTACAACTACTGCTGCTACTACTGCTACCACTCCCACTACTACCAACACTACTACTACTACTATTACTACTTCTGCTACTATTACTACTACTACTACTACTACTACTACTACTGGAAGTTGGAATGTAGCATTTTGGGTGGGGTTAATGTGTTTTGGGGTTCTGCATCTGCTGTAACATAATACACAGTTGGTTTAGATGTCACACAGTAATGCCCGATCCACAAAGACTTGACACCCACGTTTGAATAAAAACAAGTTTATGCCATAATAAGGTTACATCCGTGCCTCGTCATTGCTGTGGAAGGATGGTGTAGGGGTAAAGTAGCAGACCCCAAAGCTGGAGGTCCTGGGTTCAAACCACGGCCAGGTAACTGTTTTATTTTTTGAAAATGTAGAATAAAGGTTAATCTGGATATAATTATGTATAACGCTGCTGAATACACACTGTGTACATAGCAGAATAACTGAATATGCCTATTCATGGTAATGTCATATTTCGACGTCATCTTGACATTCCTGTGTAGATGTCTAAATGATCCTCAAATCGGCTGTGATTTGGCCTAGTCCTGGACGTCATTGAAAGATGATATCAAAACATCATCATGATGTAATTGTGTTTGCTGGGAGCCTTCTTTCAGATGAGAGAGGAAAAACATTCCAATACATTATTGTGTCTTCACATGTGAAAGGTCCAAAAAGAGAATTCAATCTGAATTATCCTTGTCACTCATGTGCTCATTGTAACAGCACAACCCACACCAATTAGTTCAAACACCTCCATTCAGGGCATACTTTTAATGTAAAGTGGTGCATTATGTGTGTAATAGGGACGGCATTAGCTCGGGAGGTAGAGCAGGTCGGCCAATGACTCAAGGGTTGGCGGTTCGAATCCCGCTCTCTCCCAGCTGTTGTTGTTGTGTCCTTGGGCAAGACACTTAACCCTCATTGCCTCGTATGAATGGGTATGAATGTCTATGAATGTTGGTGGTGGTCGGAGGGGCCGTAGGCGCGAAATGGCTGCCACGCTTTCGTTAGTCTTCCCCAGGGCAGCTGTGGCTACATCACCCGTAGCTTACCACCACTGGTACGAATGGTGTGAATGAATAATGATTTCTGTGAAGCGCTTTGGGTGTCTAGAAAAGCGCTATATAAATCCAATCATTATTATTATTATTATAATACAAAAATGTCCTTAATGGTAAATGGACTGCATGACAAGCTGCCATGCAGGGTGCTGGCTATAGTCACCAAAAGCAATTTCAGGGATAAACCCCATCAACCTTCTGTAGTGGACGCCACTACGCCCTATGGTTTGATGTGTGTGTGGGAAAGACACAATGACAACTGAAAATTCTGATTTTAGAACACAAAAGCTCCATCATGAGACAAGAACTAACCTCTCCTGTTGCAAAACACGTTCTTGAACACAGCCACGCAATCTCCAGCTAACATTTCCAAGATATTGAAAAAGTTCATGAAACACCGCAAAATAAGGAGGCAGCATGTAGGGTTTTAATTACTGTTACTGACTTACCTGTCTGAAGTTGAAAGTTTTTCATCCCACGTGGGGTTTGAACTTTGAGCGGCAATGGTCTTTAGTTAGCATAAGTCACGTGCTTTACCAAGTGAGCTATCCAGACTGTTGTATTTAACTTTGTAGACCATATTATATGTATCTGCAGAGCCAGAGAAGTACTTGTCGTATTGACAGTATGTTCTACCCAAATACCACTTTCTGTCCAGATACTTAAAGGGATATTGTACACAAAAACTGCTTTCTATCCAAGTATTACTTCAAGTTTCAAGACATCACCCACTACTCAGAGGAAAAAATTACACCAATCTACCAGATGGTGGCGCTATAACAGCCAACCACCACTACTACTGCTGCTGCTGCTACTACTACTACTACTATTGGCTACTAGTGGCGGCTGTGGCTCAGGAGGTAGAGTGGGTTGTCCACTAATTAGAAGGTTGGTGGTTCGTTCCCCGGCTCCTCCAGTCCGCACGTCGAAGTGTCCTTGGGCAAGACACTGAACCCCAAATTGCTCCTGATGGCTGTGCCAGCACCCTGCGTGGCAGCTGGCCGCCTTCGGTGTGTGAATGGGTGAATGTAGGCACATTGTAAAGCGCTTTGGATAAAAGCGCTATATAAATGCAGTCCATTTACCATTTACCATTTACTATTCTTAGTACTTATGCTGCTACTACTGCTACCACTCCCACTACTACCAACACTATTACTACTACTGCTACTACTACTACTACTAGTACTGCTTGGAAACCGTCAGGTCACCGGATCTCAACCAAACTTTGTTTACTTGTGCATATACCAAGTCTGAATAAATGTGCACTATCTGACATATACCCCCCAAGTCACCGGAAGCTTGGACCCCGCATCGCCGCTTGCGGCTATATTTAGGGGTCCAAGCACGAAGTGCGTGGATCCCTATTGTATCTGTTCCGATTTTTTTTTTTTTTCTTCTTCTCCGGTAAAACTGTATGTACAGCAGAAACTGTAATGCTCAGCGTAGCCAGACTGGGCACATAGATTGTAAATGTGCCTCACTACTCAGAAACAAAAAATGACCCATATCGGCCAGATGGTGGCGCTATAACAGACCATTTCGCGTTATGGTCCATATCTTCTGAACCGTGTGTCCTATACTAAAAATTTCACTTCTCAGGGATTCCTTGGATCAATACGCATCTATCCATCTAGGCCCCGCCCATTTGCGTGTGCCTAGATTTTCCGCCATTTTGAATTTTATCAAAAACCTACTTTTGCGAACTCCTCATAGACCGTTTGGCCAAATCACATAGGAATTATTCTGGGTCATCTATGGACTACCCCGACCCAAAGTTATTAAAGGATTTTGGATACGTGAAACCGTTTTGAAATTATAAATGTCTAAACTTTTGTGTATTTGCTTTTGTTCTTTTCCTGCCCTAAAAGTGTGTGGATGTCAGAAACCATACACCCCCCATCACCCAAACTTTCCACACAGGTTCACGACATCACCCACTACTCAGAGTAAAAAAATTACACCAATCCACCAGACGGTGGCGCTATAACAGCCAATTTCACGTTTGTCGGTCAATAACTTCTGAACCACGAGCCGTAGAATCAAAATTCCACATCTACCGGTTTCCCTGGAGCATCATGCATCTAACCTACTAGGCCACGGCCATTTCTGTCTGTTAGATTTTCCGCCATTTTGAATTTGATCAAAAACCTACTTTTGCGAGCTCCTCTTAGACCGTTTGGCCAAATCACACGAAACTTTTTCTGGGTCATCTATAGACTACCCCAACCTAAAGTTATTAAAGGATTTTGGATACGTGAAACCGTTTTGAAATGATAAATCTCGAAACTTTTAATGAAACACACGCCAACACTAAATTGCCCACAACTCATTAACCGGTCAATTACAACTACTGCTGCTACTACTGCTACCACTCCCACTACTACCAACACTACTACTACTACTATTACTACTTCTGCTACTATTATTACTACTACTACTACTACTACTACTACTACTACTACTACTACTGGAAGTTGGAATGTAGCATTTTGGGTGGGGTTAATGTGTTTTGGGGTTCTGCATCTGCTGTAGCATAATACATAGTTGGTTTAGATGTCACACAGTAATGCCCGATCCACAAAGACTTGACACCCACGTTTGAATAAAAACAAGTTTATGCCATAATAAGGTTATATCCGTGCCTTGTCATTGCTGTGGAAGGATGGTGTAGGGGTAAAGTAGCAGACACCAAAGCTGGAGGTCCTGGGTTCAAACCACGGCCAGGTAACTGTTTTATTTTTTGAAAATGTAGAATAAAGGTTAATCTGAATATAATTATGTATAACGCTGCTGAATACACACTGTGTACATAGCAGAATAACTGAATATGCCTATTTATGGTAACGTCATATTTCGACGTCCTCTTGACATTCCTGTGTAGATGTCTAAATGATCCCCAAATCGGCTGTGATTTGGCCTAGTCCTGGACGTCACTGAAAGATGATATCAGAACATCATCATGATGTAATTGTGTTTGCTGGGAGCCTTCTTTCAGATATATGAAAGGAAAAACATTCCAATACATTATTGTGTCTTCAGATGTGAAAGGTCCAAAAAGAGAATTAAATCTGAATTATCCTTGTCACTCATGTGTCCAGCTCAGTAGCCTTGTGGTCTGAATGTCCGCCCTGAGACTGGGAGGTCGTGAGTTCGATCCCCGGCCGAGTCATAGCAAAGACTATAAAAATGAGACCTATTTGCCTCCCTGCTTGGCACTCAGCATCAAAGGGTTGGAATTGGGGGGTTAGATCACCATATGATTCCCGAGCGCGGCGCACGCTGCCGCTCCCCGCTCCCCCAGGGGATGGGTCAAATGCGGAGAACAAATTTCACACATTGTGTGACAATCAGTGGGACTTTACCTTTACTTTAGTTCCATTGTAACAGCACAACCCACACCAATTAGTTCAAACACCTCCATTCAGGGCAGACTTTTAATGTAAAGTGGTGGATTATATGTGTAATACAGACATGTCCTTAATGGTAAATGGACTGCATGACAAGCTGAAATGCAGGGTGCTGGCTATAGTCATCAAAAGCAATTTCAGGGATAAAACCATCAACGTTCTGTAGTGGACGCCACTATGCCCTATGGTTTGATGTGTGTGTGGGAAAGACTCAATGACAACTGAAAATTCTGATTTCAGAACACAAAAGCTCCATCATGAGACAAGAACTAACCTCTCCTGTTGCAAAACACGTTCTTGAACACAGCCACGCAATCTCCAGCTAACATTTCCAAGATATTGAAAAAGTTCATGAAACACCGCAAAATAAGGAGGCAACATGTGGGGTTTTAATTACTATTACTGACTTAACTGTCTGAAGTTGAAAATTGTTCATCCCACATGGGGTTTGAACTTTGAGCCACAATAGTCTTTAGTTAGCATAAGTCATGAGCTTTACCAAGTGAGCTATCCAGACTGTTGTATTTAACTTTGTAGACCATATTATATGTATCTGCAGAGCCAGAGAAGTACTTGTCGTATTGACAGTATGTTCTACCCAAATACCACTTTCTGTCCAGATACTTAAAGGGATATTGTACACAAAAACTGCTTTCTATCCAAGTACTACTTCAAGTTTCAAGACATCACCCACTACTCAAAGGAAAAAATTACACCAATCCACCAGATGGTGGCGCTATAACAGCCAACCACCACTACTACTGCTGCTGCTGCTACTACTACTACTACTATTGGCTACTAGTGGCGGCTGTGGCTCAGGAGGTAGAGCGGGTTGTCCACTAATTAGAAGGTTGGTGGTTCGTTCCCCGGCTCCTCCAGTCCGCACGTCGAAGTGTCCTTGGGCAAGACACTGAACCCCAAATTGCTCCCGATGGCTGTGCCAGCACCCTGCGTGGCAGCTGGCCGCCTTCGGTGTGTGAATGGGTGAATGTAGGCACATTGTAAAGCGCTTTGGATAAAAGCGCTATATAAATGCAGTCCATTTACCATTTACTATTCTTAGTACTTCTGCTGCTACTACTGCTACCACTCCCTCTACTACCAACACTATTACTACTACTGCTACTACTACTACTACTAGTACTGCTTGGAAACCGTCAGGTCACCGGATCTCAACCAAACTTTGTTTACTTGTGCACATACCAAGTCTGAATAAATGTGCACTATCTGACATATACCCCCCAAGTCACCGGAAGCTTGGACCCCGCATCGCTGCTTGCGGCTATATTGTCTATTTGTTTTTCTTCTTTTTCTGCCCTAAAAGTGTGTGGATCTCAGAAACCATACCCTCCACATCACCTAAACTTTCCACATAGGTTCAAGAGGTCACCCCCTACTCAGAAAAAAAAGAATACACCAATCCACCAGATGGTGGCGCTATAACAGACCATTTCGCGTTATGGTCCATATCTTCTGAACCGTTTGTCCTATACTCAAAATTTCACTTCTCAGGGATTCCTTGGATCAAGACGCATCTATCCCTATAGGCCACGCCCATTTGGTGTGCCTAGATTTTCCGCCATTTTGAATTTGATCAAAAACCTACTTTTGTGAACTCCTCCTAGACCGTTTGGCCAAATCACAAGGACACTTTTCGGGGTCATCTATGGACTAACCCAACCTAAAGTTATTAAAGGATTTGGATACTTGAATCCGTTTTGAAATGATAAATCTCTAAACTTTTAATGAAACACACCCCGACACTAAATTGCCCACAACTCATTAACCAGTCAATTATAACTAGTGCTGCTACTACTGCTACCACTCTCACTACTACCAACACTACTACTACTACTGCTACTACTACTACTACTACTACTGCTTGGAAACCATCAGGTCACCGGATCTCAACCAAACTTTGTTTACTTGCACATACCAACTCTGAATAAATGTGCACTATTCAGTGTCTATATTATTTGACATATACCCCCCAAGTCACCAGAAGCTTGGACCCCGCATCGCCGCTTGCGGCTATATTTATTTATTTTTTTCTTCTTCTCCGGTAAAACTGTATGTACAGCAGAAACTGTAATGCTCAGCGTAGCCAGACTGGGCACATAGATTGTAAATGTGCCTCACTACTCAAAAACAAAAAATTACCCATATCGGCCAGATGGTGGCGCTATAACAGACCATTTCGCGTTATGGTCCATATCTTCTGAACCGTGAGGCGTAGAATCAAAATTCCACTTCGGCTGTATTCCCTGGATCAATACGCATCTATCCATATAGGCCACGCCCATTTGTGTTGCCTAGATTTTCCGCCATTTTGAATTTTATCAAAAACCTACTTTTGCTATCTCCTCCCAGGCCATTTGCCTGAATGAGCCTAAACTTTTTCTGTGGCATCTCTGGACTTACCTGACTCAAAGTTATTAAAGGATTTTGGATACCTGAAACCGTCTTGAAATGATAAATGTTTAGACTTTTGTGTATTTACTTTTGTTCTTTTCCTGCCCTAAAAGTGTGTGGATCTCAGAAACCATACACCCCCCATCACCCAAACTTTCCACACAGGTTCACGACATCACCCACTACTCAGAGTAAAAAAATTACACCAATCCACCAGATGGTGGCGCTATAACAGCCAATTTCACGTTTGTCGGTCCATAACTTCTGAACTGCGAGCTGTAGAATCAAAATTCCACATCTACTGGTTTCCCTGGAGCATCATGTATCTAACCCACTAGGCCACGCCCATTTCTGCGTGGTAGATTTTCCGCCATTTTGAATTTGATCAAAAACCTACTTTTGCGAGCTCCTCCTAGACCGTTTGGCCAAATCACACAAAACTTTTTCTGGGCCATCTATGGACTACCCCGACCTAAGGTTAGTAAAGGATTTTGGATACGTGAAACCGTTTTGAAATGCTAAATCTCGAAACTTTTAATGAAACACACGCCAACACTAAATTGCCCACAACTCATTAACCGGTCAATTACAACTACTGCTGCTACTACTGCTACCACTCCCACTACTACCAACACTACTACTACTACTATTACTACTTCTGCTACTATTACTACTACTACTACTACTACTGGAAGTTGGAATGTAGCATTTTGGGTGGGGTTAATGTGTTTTGGGGTTCTGCATCTGCTGTAACATAATACACAGTTGGTTTAGATGTCACACAGTAATGCCCGATCCACAAAGACTTGACACCCACGTTTGAATAAAAACAAGTTTATGCCATAATAAGGTTACATCCGTGCCTCGTCATTGCTGTGGAAGGATGGTGTAGGGGTAAAGTAGCAGACCCCAAAGCTGGAGGTCCTGGGTTCAAACCACGGCCAGGTAACTGTTTTATTTTTTGAAAATGTAGAATAAAGGTTAATCTGGATATAATTATGTATAACGCTGCTGAATACACACTGTGTACATAGCAGAATAACTGAATATGCCTATTCATGGTAATGTCATATTTCGACGTCATCTTGACATTCCTGTGTAGATGTCTAAATGATCCTCAAATCGGCTGTGATTTGGCCTAGTCCTGGACGTCACTGAAAGATGATATCAGAACATCATCATGATGTAATTGTGTTTGCTGGGAGCCTTCTTTCAGATGAGAGAGGAAAAACATTCCAATACATTATTGTGTCTTCACATGTGAAAGGTCCAAAAAGAGAATTCAATCTGAATTATCCTTGTCACTCATGTGCTCATTGTAACAGCACAACCCACACCAATTAGTTCAAACACCTCCATTCAGGGCATACTTGTAATGTAAAGTGGTGCATTATGTGTGTAATACAAAAATGTCCTTAATGGTAAATGGACTGCATGACAAGCTGCCATGCAGGGTGCTGGCTATAGTCACCAAAAGCAATTTCAGGGATAAACCCCATCAACCTTCTGTAGTGGACGCCACTACGCCCTATGGTTTGATGTGTGTGTGGGAAAGACACAATGACAACTGAAAATTCTGATTTCAGAACACAAAAGCTCCATCATGAGACAAGAACTAACCTCTCCTGTTGCAAAACACGTTCTTGAACACAGCCACGCAATCTCCAGCTAACATTTCCAAGATATTGAAAAAGTTCATGAAACACCGCAAAATAAGAAGGCAGCATGTGGGGTTTTAATTAATGTCACTGACTTAACTGTCTGAAGTTGAAAGTTTTTCATCCCACATGGGGTTTGAACTTTGAGCGGCAATGGTCTTTAGTTAGCATAAGTCATGTGCTTTACCAAGTGAGCTATCCAGACTGTTCTATTTAACTTTGTAGACCATATTATATGTATCTGCAGAGCCAGAGAAGTACTTGTCGTATTGACAGTATGTTCTACCCAAATACCACTTTCTGTCCAGATACTTAAAGGGATATTGTACACAAAAACTGCTTTCTATCCAAGTACTACTTCAAGTTTCAAGACATCACCCACTACTCAGAGGAAAAAATTACACCAATCTACCAGATGGTGGCGCTATAACAGCCAACCACCACTACTACTACTGCTGCTGCTGCTACTACTACTACTACTATTGGCTACTAGTGGCAGCTGTGGCTCAGGAGGTAGAGTGGGTTGTCCACTAATTAGAAGGTTGGTGGTTCGTTTCCCGGCTCCTCCAGTCCGCACGTCGAAGTGTCCTTGGGCAAGACACTGAACCCCAAATTGCTCCCGATGGCTGTGCCAGCACCCTGCGTGGCAGCTGGCTGCCTTCGGTGTGTGAATGGGTGAAAGTAGGCACATTGTAAAGCGCTTTGGATAAAAGCGCTATATAAATGCAGTCCATTTACCATTTACTATTCTTAGTACTTCTGCTGCTACTACTGCTACCACTCCCTCTACTACCAACACTATTACTACTACTGCTACTACTACTGCTTGGAAACCGTCAGGTCACCGGATCTCAACCAAACTTTGTTTACTTGTGCATATTAGTCTGAATAAATGTGCACTATCTGACATATACCCCCCAAGTCACCGGAAGCTTGGACCCCGCATCGCCGCTTGCGGCTAGATTTATTGTTGAATCTGTCCCACTATCTTGCCCCCCTTTTTGACTGAATTGGTTGTTTGATTGACTGTTTAATTTTATTTATTATTATTATTATTTACTAAATTACCATTATTATATTGACCTATTTCCAGTCCTGAACTATTATTACTGTTATGATTACTATTTTAATTACTATTATTATTAGTAGTAGTAGTATAACTATGGTTATTATCATTATCATTATAATAACTGACATTTCTATTATGATTATTGATTACCTATGATTACGGCTTCCATTATTATTATTATGATTAGTTTAGCTACGGTTATTATATTATTATTATTACCTTTATTATTATTATTATTATTATTATTATTATTATTATTATTATTATTATTATTATTGTTTAATATGTCCCATTACCCCCCCCCCCCTTTGACTGGATTGGTTTATTTTTGATTGTTTGACTGTTTAATTTATTTCATGTTTTGTTAATTTATTTATTTACTAAATTACCATTATTACATTAACCTACCTTCTGTTCCGAACTATTATCATTATTATAAACTGTTTCCACTTCGATTATTATTATTATTATTATTATATTTCTACTATGATTATTTATTGACCTATGTTTATTAATATTATTATAATAGCAAGTCACCACCACTATACCACTTTTTTTTTTTTATGACCAAAATTTTATTTTATTTTCATATATTTCAATAACATGACGTCACAGACATTACAAAAACAATACATAAAGTAACACAAGCATTTACTGATGCACAGTAATAAAAGTAGAGAACATTAGAAAAAAAAAAAAAAAAAAAAAAAATTGAAATAAAAAGATTGTGTACAGTGTACAAGGCTCAGCTATGTTAGAAGTATTCAGGTAGTTATTGTTCACAGGTTTAAATGTCAGCAACATATTACAGTTTACAGGGGATCAAAACTTACATCACTATTGTATGGTGGTTACAACTCTTAGACCTCATATGGGGCATCTTTTAGAGAGGGCATGAAACATACAAGCATAAGACAAGTTTAAACAAGTGATCTAGAGCCATTCGATCAGATGCTCCGTGTCCTCTCCAATCAGTAATTATAGTTCTGTGATAAAGTTAATGTAGTTTCCCCATATTGCATAATACAAGTCTAGCCTATTTACCATCCTATATGACAGCTCTTCATATGCTGCAACAGCACTTAGTTGAGTAAACCATAGACTAGCTGGGGGGAGGTCCACCGTTTTCCATTCTCTAACAAGGGTTTTTCGGCCCAGCATGATGGCTGTGAGGACCCACCTTATCTGTGGCTCTGGCATCCCCTTTAAGGGGGCAGAGTCTCCCAATATATATAAGCTAGGTGAAAATGGCATGTCGGGGCCTGTTACCAGTTTGATGTTCTCATGGATTGCCGTCCACCAGCTCTGAGCCTTAGGACAGGACCACAGCATATGAACAAGCGTGCCCGGGGCCTCCTCACATCTCCAACAAGTTGGGTCCTCCCTTAACCCCACCCTATGCAGTTTTGCAGGGGTCCAGTAGACTCTATTTAGAATCTTGAATTGTATTAGTCTTGTCTTAATCTCACGGGAAGATTTTTTCAAGTTTTGCAGAATAGCATTCCATTCTGTATCTGTAAAAGTCTTATTAAGATCTACCTCCCATGTCTTTTTAAGACCGCTTGTCTGTTCCCCTGGGCTGTCCATCAGAGCAGAGTAGTATTTTGATGCTTCTTTGCCCTTTCCAGAGACTGTGAGAATTTCGTCAAGGGTATCGGGTCCAGATAAAATCTTTTGAGGGTTTGGAACCACCTGTTTGAGTAAATGATTAATTTGGAGGTACCTCCAAAATTGGTTCTGGGGTATATCATATTGCTCCCTCAGTCTAGTAAAAGATTTAATCACAGATCCTTCATACATGTCCTTTAAGGCCACAACACCTTTTTCAGCCCATATCTTCCAATAAAATGATTTTTTATCAATACGAAGCTTTGGGTTGAGCCATAGCCAAGTTGAAGGGAACAAGTAGGGGTCTGACTTATATAATGCACACACTTTTTTCCAAATGTCCTGCAAATGTAAAATAATAGGGTGAGTTTTAGCTCTCTGAGGTAAATGGGCAAAAATTAAATTTAAGGGGGGCAAAGTGTCCAGTAGGGAGCTCTCCATCATCACCCAGGGTGGCGCCCTTTCTGGCGGAAGCGCCCAGTGGGTCAAATGTCTAAGGCTAAAGGCATAGTAATAGAATAATAAATTTGGAAAACCTATGCCACCTCTATCAACTGGCCTCTGTAGCTTCTTCATGTTAAGTCTGGGGCGGCGGTTTCCCCATAAGAATTTTTTACATAGCTCATCAAATTGTTTGAAATATCTCAGTGGAATATCTAGTGGGAGGGCCTGAAGCAGGTATTGGAATTTAGGAACACTAATCATTTTGATAACATTCGCCTTCCCCCACAAAGAGAGATAAAGAGGCGTCCATCTGTCGATATCTGCTTTGAGTCTTATAAAACAAGGTTCAAAATTTACCTGAACCAGAGAACTGAGGTCAGGGGGGAAAATGATACCTAAATAAGTGATGCCTTTATTGGGCCATTGAAAATTCCCTGGGTAGAAAGAATTTCTGGGGCAGTAGGACGTAAGAGGAAGGGCCTCTGATTTCGACCAATTTACTTTATATCCCGATACCCTGGAGAAAGACTCTACTTGATTCAACAGCGCAGGTATAGAGCGCTCAGGTTGTGTCACAAACAGCAGAATATCATCAGCATATAGCATCAATTTATGTGACACCTGACCGATCTGTACACCCGGGAATAACGGATTTTCACGAATAGCTTGTGCTAGGGGTTCTAGTGTTAGCGCAAAGAGAAGGCTGGAAAACGGACATCCCTGTCTGGTCCCTCTATATAGGTCAAATTGAGCTGAAATCTTGCCGTTTGTCAACACGGCTGCCCGTGGGTTAGAATACATCAACTTGACCCAGGATATAAATCCCTTCCCAAAGCCAAAAGCTTCCAAAGTACTAAATACAAAGGGCCACTCCACCCTATCGAACGCCTTCTCGGCATCTAATGAGATAGCTGCGGTTGGGGAATTTTCATTTTGAGTCGCCCACATAATATTAATGAAACGTCTTATATTGTCTGAAAAACTCCGTGAGCGAATGAACCCCACTTGGTCGGGGTGTATAAGATGAGTAATAATTTTATCTAGTCTATTAGCTAAGATTTTTGCTAGAATTTTTCGGTCCTGCCCAATTAATGATATTGGTCTATAGTTTTTGCAATCTGTAGCCTCTTTTCCATTCTTTAGAATCAATGTGATCAGAGCCTCATTAAGTGTTGGGGGCAAAGAGCCTGTTTTAAAAGCTTCATCGTACATGTCTAATAGAAGTGGTGAGAGCTCCTTCACATATGTTCTAAAGAATTCAGCTGTAAAGCCATCCAAACCTGGGGCTTTTCCGTTTGGTAGATTTTGAATAACTTCAATGATTTCCTCCACTGTAATAGGGCTGTCTAAGGATTTTTGTTGTTCCTCTGAGATGGAGGGAAGATTCAGATTTGCCAAAAAGGAATTAATTTCCTCAGTTCCTACCTCAAGTTCAGATGAATACAAGTCCATATAAAATGATTTAAACGTGTTGTTTATAGCCACAGTGTCAGAGTGCAGCTGGCCATTGGAGTCTCTAATAGCTGGGATGACACATGCCAGCTCCTTGATTTTAACATATCTGGCCAGCATTTTGCCCGCCTTATCCCCTTCCTCAAATTGTTTTTGCCGGGCTCTGAAAAGTGCAAATTCCACCTTCTTAGATTCGATTAAATTGTATTCATATTTCAATTTAGATAGCAGCCTTAAGTTGGAGACAGACATATTTGACTTAAAGTTGGCCTGTGCTTCCTCAATATTCCCCTCTAGAGTCATTTGGGTGTTTCTAATAGCTCTTTTTTTCATGGCTGCATGTTGTATAATATGACCCCTAAGGACTGCCTTAAGAGTCTCCCACAGTATTGCTGCTGATGGAGAACTTGGTAAGTTGTCCTCTATAAAATGATTAATCTTAATCCTGAGTGACTCCTTCAAGCTGGCCTCTAGTAGCAAACTAGAATTCAGTCTCCACCTCGGAGTTCTTTGTGTTTTGGTTAAGGGGGTAACGGTTAGGGCAATATGGGCATGGTCAGATAGAAGAATGCTTCCTATAGTACATGAAACAGTAGATGAAATAATAGTGTGTGATACAAAAAAATAATCAATTCTGGAAAATGTATTGTGTGGGTGTGAATAAAATGTATAGTCATTCATAGTTGGGTTAAACAGCCTCCAAATGTCAATGAGTCCTAGTCCCTCACACAGCTCTTTCAAAACATTGACCGAATTAGGGTTTCGTAGATGTGGGGGTTTACGGTCTAATATAGGGTCCATTACTAGATTGAAATCCCCCCCCATGATAATAGGAAAAGTGCCCAGTTCATGCAATTTATTCTCTACGCTGGGAAAGAAGTCCGGGTCATTAACACAGGGTCCATACACACAAGCAAGAATCATTGTTTGGCCTTGAATTTCAGCTAAAACTGAAATAAACCTCCCAAAAGGATCAGCTGATTCCTTTATGTATCTAAACGGCAGGTGTTTGTTCACTAAAATTGCCACTCCCCTACTGTTACTTGCTCCACCCGAAGCATATGCCCTACCCACCCACCCAGTGCACAGCCTTCTATAGTCTTGGTCTTTCATGTGCGTCTCCTGCAAGAAAGCGACATCACACTTCTTAGATTTGAGGAAAGTCAAACATTTTCTTCTTTTAGCTGGGTTATTTAATCCCTTAGTGTTGAGAGTGATGAGATTTATCCCCCTACTGCTACCTGAATGTGTGATGTCTGGTGACATAACATTTTTTTATAATGTAATAAGGTGAACAACTAACCCTGATATAAAATAAACAGCTATAGCGTACACATGAACACACATAAAATAACAAAAATTTGTACCCACACCGGATACTTTCAAAAAAGAAGAAAAAAACTAAAACATTTTGGTCCGTGAACACAATAGTGAAGAGATTGCCTATCATTAAGGCCTCAATTACTCTGCACACAAAAAAAATATATATATAGACAGAGATAAACCGATCTCAACCGAAACAGCTCAATGACTAGCTGTCTAGTTTATCTGCACCGTGAACATTCTCTAAATCGAATGAGTACTTATTTCCCTGCGTCGTCTGCAAGATGTAATATAGCTAAACATACTTCAACCCCTTAAGGAATAAAGCTACACCTGAAAGTGATTAGCTAAATACCAGTTAGTTCTAAAGATTCTTATAAGACAAAATTCAACTTAATACAATACACCCCATGTCATCTCAAATTACCATGAATCATACTAAAATTGCCTTTAAGTTTCAGAGTTTGTGATATTATATTAACTTAGAATCTGCATAATAAACTCGCCTCACATTCACATTCTCAAAACCGCAGATTTAGCTATCCAAAAAATAAATAAAAAAGTAAATAAAGATAAAATAAATGAGTAAATAAAAAGTGGGGATGGGTTAGGGGGGAGGTAGGGGTGAGGGGTGATTAAACAAAATAATCCCTCATACTTGAATGAGAGGAGCATAAAAAAATAACAAAAACAAAATAAGTGCTAAATAAAGGCCTGGGGAGACCTAGAAATAGTGTTCAAAACATCCAGGAAAAAACAAAAACGACAGAACACCTCGTGTTAGAGGTACAAGTATGTTTATCGCCTGTCTTCCATACAGTCTAGGTATCGCGCTGTCCAAGAATAGCTGATCACTCATTCAGTTCCTCTTTGGTTGAGAAGTTATCCTGTGAGGGTGCATATAGCCCACTAGAGGGCAGTGACGCCCTACTATTATGTGTGACATTAACGCATTAACTCAACCAAAATGCATTTTTTATTCTTGGTCAATGCTAGCGTCACTGACCTGTATGGATGGTCCTGTTCATTCTATAGATCTTTAATATGAGCCATCGCCTTCGTGTGGTCTTCAAAACGCATACGACCTCCAGTTTTGCTGTTAAAGACCAGAGTAGCAGGAAAGTTCAGGGAAAACTTAATTCTCTTTTCGTGTAGCATTTTCTTGCACTGAATAAAATGCCGCCGCTTCTCCTCCACCATCCTTGAGTAATCCGGAAAAATCATAACATGGTGATCTCGCCACGTTACCTTCCCCTTGTCTCGTGCCGTGTTTCGGATCTTTTCTTTGTCGCTGTGCCTCAGGAAACATACGATGAAGGGACGTGGGGGCTTCCCATCGGGTCTCGGTTGTGCAGCGGATCGGTGTGCTCGTTCTATCTCCAGCCCACCGGTGAACTCCAAACCAAGGATTTCTGGAAGTGTTTTCGCCAAGAATCCAGCAGCATCATGCGCCTCGCAGGTCTCGGGGAAACCAGTAATGCGTAGATTGTTGCGTCGGCCTCGGTTCTCTAAATCATCCAGCTTTTGCCGAAGCATTTCAACTTCGCTCTGTCTTGCAGGCGGGTCAGCTTTCCAGGCTTTATCCGTGTCCTCTAGAAAGTCCAACCGGCTCTCAACATTGTTTAGGCGTTCCGCTAGATCGCTTATTTTCTCCTCAGTGGAAGCTGTTGTTGCTCGTATTTCGTCTAGCTTTTTGTCTTGTCTGTCCGACATTTCCTTCCCTTCCTGGAGTAGAGTGTAGATCTTTTCTATGTCGGCAGTGTTCATGTCACTGTCCAGGTCTGACTCGTTTGTTAGCTTCTCTGTGATAGCGCCAAGGTTACTTGTCTTGGTTTTAGTGGATTTAGCTTTCTTGCCCGTATGCTTTTTGCCGCTACGGGTTCCCGAAGCCATGAGTTAGTCAAAGCTTTAGTTTAAATTTGGCTATGGTCTCTGCAAAGTAAATTAAATTGCAATAGCGCAGAGTAACATGAGCAGCCGAAACTCTAGGCAGCCATTCTTCCGCTTGTGTCACGTGACTCTACCACCACTATACCACTTTTAACAGTTATATATTATCTTAATTACATCCCCATCGCTTATTATAGATATTTTACACATAGCTATCAGTACGGTACTCATCTCCATCCATAATTGTACTTTTTACATTTTACACAGAGTTTGTTTTTATACACAAACAAACCAAGATACTGTACATCCTGGTCGCTGCACTAGTACCTCCTCTGGTCATTGGGGGCACCTGTCTGGGTGGAGGGGAACTGGGGAGGTAGCGTGATCCTCCCACACGCTACGTCCCACCGGTGAAACTCACTCTCGGGTGAAAAGAAGCAGCTGGTGACTGCACATGTATTGGAGGAAGCATGTGCAGGTCCACCTACGGCCCTCCCCAGATCCGGCAGAGGGGGTGGAGCAGTGACTGGGACAGCATGTGTGTATGTGCATGCACGTGTACATATTGAATATCAAACATAGGCCTACATATTAAAAATAAAATAATACTTTTATGATGATTTTGAACATCGGTTCTCCTTTGCACTGTTTTCCTCCCTCCGCCTCCCCAGATCCGGCAGAGGGGGTGGAGCAGTGACTGGGACAGCATACGTGTGTCTGCATGCACGTGTACATATTGAATATCAAACATAGGCCTACATATTAAAAATAAAATAATGCTTTTATGATGATTTTGAACGTCGGTTCTCCTTTGCGCTGTTTTCCTCCCTCCGCTTGTGCTTCCCCCCCCCCTCCTTCCTGTGGTCTGGTTCGGGATTGGGGAGGCCAATGGTCATTTATATTATAACCCATATTATATAAATGAAAGCCCTAATGAAACAAATAATAATTAGTGAAAGCCCAGGTCGTTATATTGGTCGCGCAAGGGCAGCGTGTTGGGACGGTGGAGCAGCTGCCTTGAGCGTCAAAGATTACTTCTATGGGTTTACATTAGCCAAACCCTAAGTCGTTACATCTGTCGCACAAGGGCAGCGTGTTGGGACGGTGGAGCTGTTGCCTTGAGCGTCAAAGATTACTTCTATGGGTTTACATTAGCCAAACCCTAAGTCGTTATATCCGTCGCACAAGGGCAGCGTGTTGGGACGGTGGAGCAGTTGCCTTGAGCGTCAAAGATTACTTCTATGGGTTTACATTGGAGTTTAGTTGGAAAGCCCAAGTCGTTTCATGGGTCGCTCAAGGGTACCGTGTTAGTAAACAAGCAACACACAAGGGGCGTGACAAAGCGTCAATATGCTGCGCGCTCGGAGTGAGAACGGGTTGGCAGATCGAACACGGCTCTCCCTCCATCCACCCAGACCACAACAACCTTAGATGCCAGTGCGCTATTTCAATAGCAGACTCTATGTATAACGTACAAGTAGCCTAACACCTACGTATCTAGAAACATGATAGGCAACACTGTACACCTTTTTGGTTCAGAAACGTGATATTTTAAATATCTGTGGATTGCAGAAACAGTATGGGTTTCCATCCAAATGTATCGCATAATTCAAGCAAATTTTGTGAAAATCCATAAAATAAAATGCGAATTTATGCATGTTTCCATTCAGTTTTGTTTAGTGAGTTTTGGGAGTCGGCAGGTTGAGCAGTAGGTGGCGCTTCTCGTCAGGAGGAGGCGTAACGTGCCTGTGCCTGTAAGAGATCTCCGTGGTAGTCTATCAACCGAGACCTGCTTTGATTGAGTCCTCATCGTCGTAAAGTCGCCTTCAAAGCATGACGTTCGATTATAACAAACTAGTTGTGTGGCTTAGCCTTCCCAAATGTTGAGGGTCGTTTTTTAGAATTTAACACATAGAATTGGGAATGTTACATTCAATTTCATTCAGACTGCCTGGCACTAATCACCACCATTTTTCCCCGGAGTAGCATAAAGCGGAAGTGAAGTCACATCCGGTACGTCATCGTTAATTCGCAAAATCTGTTTCCATTGCAAAAGTTTGCATCTTCCTACTGTCGATACACTGATAAATCCACCCCCTCCAAGCGTAAAAACCTTTATGCGATATTTCGACCTTTATTCAAATTTCTGGTGTTTCCATTCAAGTTTATATTCGCATTTTGGGTAAATGCGAATATCCAGAGGTGGATGGAAACCCCATTAATGCCGACATGTTATTCTGTTGACCAGGCTGGTCTCTCTGTTCTCTTATCACAAATAGACATTATCAACAGTCCCATGCATATCCAGACATTCAGCTCCAAAACCCTACATGTTTCAGGATACTCATTTCCTCCAAATGAAGAAAAGAGTCTGTGCACAGGCACAGGGGCACTGTAGACGTTTGCTGTTGCATTCTGGCACGTAGATGACTTCCACTTTGGAGGCAGGACAGGCTGCAGAGAGTCGGTGGAGGAGAAACTAATGGCTTCCCGTGGGAGGAACTGAGAATGCTGGCTAACGAAGCACCTATGGCGCAGCATGTACTCTCCCTCTCAGGGGATGTAGTTACATAGGTAGAGACGCGCCGCTGTGATGTAGCAGGCAGCCGGCCAATTCCCACATGCAAGCCGCCTGCTAATGGAAAAGGGGGGGAGGGGGACGTGTCCACCCGCTATGTCGACCACCCCCAATGCCGACCTTAGGTTTAGGCGTGGGGGGTTGGAGAGGTTAGGTTTAGGGTTAGGGTCTGGGGGGGAGGTTAGGTTTAGGCGTGGGGGGTGGGAGAGGTTAGGTTAAGGGTTATGGTCTGGGGGAGGTTATGTTTAGGCATGGGGGCTGGGAGAGCTTAGCTCCAGCCGGTCCACCGACACGCTGCACGCTGCCTTGCTCAGCTGGTTCTGCTTGTGGGCTATCGGCACTGCGGCCTGTCGGCACATAGACGCGGCACCGAGGGGGATGGATGGATGGATGGCAGATTTTACCGTGAGAAGAAAGATGAAACTAATTTGAACAGCTTCTTAGCCCATTCACTGCTTGTTTTGATTCTTAAGTAGCCTGGTTGCCAGAATAAAACGTTGGCATTGTACGCTTCTGCAGTACAAAGGATATGTCAACATGATATATCAACATTTCTAGCTACGTATATCAACGTTATCGACAGGGACGCTGGAACTCTTCTGAAGTAGGGGGTGCTGCAAGGAAGGGAGCCTTCATATATATATATATATTAGGGATGTCACGATATTTCGCCCCACGAAATTTCGCGATATCAAAACTTCATGAAATGGTTTGTGACAGTGAGACACATTATATTGCAAGATAAGCCTTATCTTCCATGTTGTTTTCTAGTTATTATAATTGTAGAAGGTTTTATAACGCCAAAATAGAGACGGGAGACTTGATGGCCTCTATCTTCCGACAGGCGCTATCCCTAAATAGCCGAGTTTTGCTCCCCCGCCGAGCATCAAAAAAAAACATCCCCACCTCACGGGAGCTACTTGTAATGATTTATACAGAAATGTAACTGATTCAAAGTGATATAATTGTCTGGTAGACGTGACCTCCCTGATTTCTAAGTTAAAACAGCCCCGAAATATGTTGGGGATGCGATTCTCGGTGGGCACGCGGAAACGTTCACGGCACCTGTCGCAAGCGCAAATAGAGCCGTGCCAATTCTGCCAAAAATCATCTGCGCCCCAAAATGCCTGCGCAAACGGGATTTGGGCGGTCTTAACTACCAGAATTATTCACAGGCGTGGCCAGGCAAGCTGGGCATTACGTCAATCAAAACCAATCAGATTCCCATCTCGCAATCGTTGTTTGCGTGAGGTTGGTTTTTAACTCATCGAGTGCCAGCCACTTTTGGAGAACGGACGCTCCCAGTGCCAGAGTTTCAGAGCGTTTTCAGTGATTTCTCGAGGCCCACAGAATATTGTGTGATATTACTATGTAAACACCGAACATGCACAAAGAACGATGAGACTCTCTTCTATCATCTGCAAAAAAAAGTTTATTGATACCATTTTCCGTTCTTTAGTTATGAGCCGGAGAAGATAGGTTGTTTTGAGCAAAAAGACACGTTTCAAATTAGAAGCTGAGATATTCCGCCTTTTGTGAAATGAAGCATTTCAAGCACATTCACTGAGTCTGAAGCTAATATTTTCTGATGTAGTGACGTGGTGTAGTTGTGTGGTGCCCCGCGTGCCCCACCCCCCTCTCCCCCCCTCAGCTGCAAACTCCTCCCCACACTAACACACAGCCTCACGCACCCAGTCTATTTTCGGAGCGCTCCGTTTTTGTGCGCCGGCTCCCAGCGCGACACGGAAAAGCCAAACCGGACTGCTGAGAATGGTTTGGCCCTTCGGCGTCGGGTGCTGCCTTTCTGGCGGCTAATCGTGTGGAGAAACTATGCAGACAGACAGACAGAGGCAGAGGGGCTCAGTTGTGGGCGCGGATTGACTGCTGTTCGCAGCCAACGTCAGCTGCAGCCAGAGCCATCTATATGGCTCTGGCTGCAGCATGAGCGGTTTCTCTTTCATCACAGGGCTTTTTCCTGCTGTTTTCCTGACCTTTCTGTAATCTGGAGAGCACTGTCACCACCTAATGGGTCTGTAAAATAGGTTATACACCTTCAATAGCTCCCATATTTTTATAGGAGATGTAATATGCTTTGATCCACGTCCCACCGTCAAAAAACGCAATTGACGACAATCGTCGTCATTGGCACTCTACGTCACTAATCGAATTGACGACGATTGTCGTCATTGGCACTGAATGAGTTAAAGATACTTTATTGAATTATTCAGTCAGGGGTAACAAACATTTACAGTAATACAATTTTTTTTTATGTTTTATTTTTTTTATATATATAAACGTGTGGGTGTTTCTAATTAAACTCTTTTTTTTAAAGACTGTCGCAAAATTTACCTTTATTTTTATTTTTAAGTATATTTATTGATTTCCAGAGGGTCAAACAGCATGATAAAATAGTCTACCCTCTTTTCCAACACCAACACCAAACCCTCAACTCAACACCAAACACATTCTCCACACACGAAAAAAAAAAAAGAAAAAGAAAAAAGAAGAATAAACAAATAATAGAAAACAGAGATAAAACACAATGTGAGTTATGAAAACAGTAGTTCACGGATATAATCAAACTGGAGAATAATTTTATATTTTCTTTGCAGATCCTAATATACACACCTTTTTTCATATAACAAAAAATAAAATAAAAATGTTTTTACATAACAGTAATTTTGGAGGTCCAGTTTTAAGATTCAAACGCCAACATTCAATTTCACTGACCACATGCTAATTTAGAGGACATAATTCAAACTCAGTTGTCTGGTGGCACAAATCTCATTCCATACAGCTACCAGCTTCTCCCTAGAATATGGATACAAATTACAGTGTGGGGGGACTGAGAACAAATCCATCATTTTGCAATATTGGATATAGCATTAATTCCAATCTTTTACTATGATAATGGATTCCAGTAAGTCCAATCTCTGCAGTGCCTCCTATGTACCTCAATCTGACCAGTCAGCATGGCTTTCATGCAGTCGAGCCAACTGAACTCAGAAGACCTTCTCTTGGAGTCAGCCAAAAAACAACAACAACTGTATCAGGCTGGCAGAGTGCAGAGCAAGATGCACCAGCAGGGAGCTAACTCACCCTATTTCACTTTTAGGATGAGATGAAATCTCTGCCTTTGGAGCAATTAGATAAGAACATGATGATCACAGAACTGTAGCAGGATTCAGGAAGATAGACCTCCATTTAGTGAGTCCTAACCACGGTAACTAGGACTCTCATTTGATTTGTGGCTGGATCTAATGTGATCTGAGAATTTGGAAGGTCAGCCACAGTTGAGTTTATTTATCCCCGTCACTGTGAATGATTTCTCCAAGGCTCACTGATAGATATGGACATGTGTTTTGTTTCCTAGAGCAATGGTTCTCAAAGTGAGGTCCGTGGACCCCCAGGGGTCTTTGAGGGGAATCTAGGTGGTCCCCATTGGGATTATTAATTCAATTATAATTACTACTATAGTGGACCCGTGGGAGTTGGAGTTGATGACATCACTGATGACATCATCGCTCGAGCAACATCATAAGGTAATTAGGGCAATTACCTAATTGACCATCAGGTCACCCGCACGATGCTCTTTACATTTCTTGAAAGTTTCAGCCTGATCGCAGAATCTTAAGAAGGTCTTAGGACCGAAACGTTATTCTGTTAAATAAACTTTTTGCATTTGGAGACCGTGTGTTATTCTCTTTTGATCCAGCCCAATCGCACGTAAAATGGCATAGCTGTGGCCGGACAAAATTCTGCTCACACGCACGCACACACACGCACACACACACACACACACACACACACACACAAACACACACACACACACACACACACACACACACACACACACACACACACACACACACACGGACACTTCTCATTCTTATTAGAGGCTAGTGGACCCGTGGGAGTTGGACTGCCCCCCCCCCCGCCCCGGGAATTAAACCCACCCAGTCTGCCCGCCCCCCCTGCATGTCTGATTCATATTTGGAAAAAAATAAACATGAATCTAGATTAACCAAGATTAATGCTAGCCGTAAAAATGCTGTAAGCTAATGCTGTTAGCAGACATATGAATCCTGCTGTATGGGTTTCATCACGGTGGACCAAATCACAGTGGAGATCTCATGGGTTTCTCTTCTATATTAGACTTTACCATTGGTTCACTTCAAGAATAGCACTGTCAATTGTGTAAAGAACAACATAAATCTATGCCAGAGCTATCTTCAATTGTTAAAACGATAAAAAATAAAATCAATCCTGCCGTGTGCAGTGCTTGTCAGCTGTAAGCGTGCTGTCACTGTAATCACATCTGAAGAGCTCAGCTTGACAGACTAGCTGGACACTTCTCTGTGCCCTGACAATTCGGACTGATGGACAGAATGGTGCAGTGTCGACTGCATAAGAAACCTCGCAGTCTGGAAAACTACACTGAACGCTATTATCTGTTTTGTTTCCTCACAGGCAATTGCATCAGTGTGAGTAATGTTCTTCCCCATTTAGTTCATTTTACATGGGAGATATGGCAACATGAAAGAGGATCTGTTTACCTTTTTGTGTTTCACGTAATCTGTCATTTTCTCTCGGCTAAGAGGCGAGTATGATGACTATTCGGCTTTCTAAACAGGCGGAAAGCATTGTCTATTTATGGCTTCACGGAATATATTATTTCAATTTAATTTGATACAGCATTGCAATCTGATCACCGTGATTTCATAGAGCACATACTAATCTCAGCAATCATCCCAAGGACAGCTTTGCAAATCTAGGGACACACCTGGATTTTGAGGGGAGAGGAATAGTATCCTGGCTCTCCTACTACATATAATTACTTAGGCAGCAGGCTGGCAGTGGCTGAAAGAGTTAACGAACAGAACTAATAAAATTAATGAATAGAGCTGTGGTAATGACTACTGATAAGCCATCTGTAACGTGGCTTGTCAACTCATCCTGGCTTTCAGGGCCCTTCCCTAAGCAGTTTCACCATTACATAAGCAATGCCTAGTGAATTAATCTCCCAAAGCAGACTTTCATCATCAAATTGGCTCCATGGAGGAGGGAGCTTGGATGGCGAGGCTCCTCGCTGCTAGCATAAGCCACAGAAAAGATAATGTCATGAGAACTGGGTGCTATAGTCATACGTTGACCATCAAATCTTACATCAAATAAAATATATCGGCTGCTATCAATTAATCTCCGTAGATAAAAGCTGATTTGTTGCTGCATGAACACTACTAAATCAATGTTTTTATAGCCCTACTGTACCAGAAAATTGTTGTGGACCCCGATTCTAATTTGTTAGACTGTTAAATGGTTTGGATTCCTTCTGGAGTTTGAATTGGACTGAGGAGTTGATGACATACTGCTTACTTAAAGAAAACAACTTTAACAATACTCATGCATCAATACGTGCAAAGCTGACAGAGCAGAAATTAATCTGCAGATTTGACTCGTTATATAATTGCTATTGATTGAGATCAGCTAGCAGTCATCAAAAATAACAATGGGGGCAATGGATCATTTGATACATTATTTATTTATTTATTTATTTATTTATTCATTCATTCATTCATTCATTTCTGGGTTATTATTCACAAATCATCTGCAATGTTTCATTTGCCGCCTGCTATATTTGATCTCTTTTTAAACACTTCCAGGTGATGTGAAACGATGTGGCATCTTGTGAGCGTTCACATTGCTCTTGTGTATTGAGATGTCATTGTTTTAATCTAGTGAGGGGTGTCATGCTCGTAAGCTCATCAGGTTGTTCACCTCACAGGCAGCTTAACCTTCAGCTCACCTTTAGAGTGCACTGACCAAAGCAGCTTCACCTTCAGCTCACCTTTAGAGTGCACTGACCAAGCAGCTTCACCTTCAGCTCACCTTTAGAGTGCACTGACCAAAGCAGCTTCACCTTCAGCTCACCTTTAGAGTGCACTGACCAAAGCAGCTTCACCTTCAGCTCACCTTTAGAGTGCACTGACCAAAGCAGCTTCACCTTCAGCTCACCTTTAGAGTGCACTGACCAAAGCAGCTTCACCTTCAGCTCACCTTTAGAGTGCACTGACCAGGCAGCTTCACCTTCAGCTCACCTTTAGAGTGCACTGACCAAAGCAGCTTCACCTTCAGCTCACCTGAATGCACTGACCAGGCAGCTTCACCTTCAGCTCACCTTTAGAGTGCACTGACCAAAGTGGACATAAAGAAAACTAGTGGCACTTTCTAAAATATCAGGATTTGAAATGTGTTTCTTCAGAGAATCACTGGAAGAGCAATCTGTGAACATAAGTGCAGGAGAGAGAGAGAGAGAGAAAGAGAGAGAGAGAGACACACACACACATGCGCATAGACACGCATGCACACACACACGCACACACACACGCACACACACACGCACGCACGCATGCACATCAATTGCCAATCATGTAGTCAAGTCATGGACTCATAATCCTGGAACTGGCCTGCAAATTGAGAGTCAGGCTCGATGCTGTCTTCTTCAGAAGGTCAATAATCCATCAACAGAGACTAGAGAGACAAACCCAACAATCCCATAACTGAGGGGTTGCAGGTTCAATTCCTGCAGCAACCAATACGTCCATCCACCTCAGCCATGTGTCCTGGTAAATTGTCTTTGAACAAGAGACAGGATCCATAGCAGCTCACTCACTATAAGCCACCCTGGATAAGAGCATCAGCTAACACTTAATTTGTGGGATGCAAAAACCATCAAACAGAGTACTGTTGCAACAAGTGACTGTTTAGATTGGGAAAGAAAAGTGGAAACAGAGAGATAAAAGCTGCCACTGAAAACTATAGGCATTTCAACAGCAAGCACAAACCTTTGAGCGCAGTGTCCATTCAGCCTTATAGCACCATGTCCGCGCCCACCACCCACATCCCCCTAGCCACTTCCCCTACCCACCCCTCGAATCCTGACTCTCTACCACCTTCCTATCCCTTTCCCTATAGCCCCCTCCTTGCCCCCCACCACCAGAATCCATATCCCCCTATAGCCACTCACCCTACTCACAGGGGCGTTTCTAGGGAGTGGCCAGGGGGGTCACTGGCCACCCCTGAAATTTAATAGAGCTGAACAGGCACGTGACATTCCATCCCCCCTCCCCAGAAGTGAGTTCCCCATTCATTTTCTAGATAGACATTTAGAAAAATCCTTATATAACGAGTTTTAAGGATGGAACCAAGCCGACCCGTCACCTACTGAATCGTGAGTGACCATAAAACATTAGGGGCCCTAATTAGAGTGTTGGTTGCACCTGTGTTTACCCTGCCCTTTAGACACAAAATGGCAGCTGTGAAATAGGCCCATAAGTACTTGGCCAAATCCCTTTTAGGGTAGTCTCAAGACAGACACGTTGGCAGTTTACAAATGCTCATGCCTACCCATCTGTAGGCAGGGAATCTACTGCTGCAGTTGGTCAAAAATTAAGGCAGGATATCTGGTCAAAATAATGTGGGAGATCCACTCATTTCCCCACTTGTGATTGATCAAATACATTTAACTTCTTTCCCGTCTGAAGTAAAAAAAAATCTTTGGAAGATGACAACTTCCTCTGTCAAGATTTTAATGGGCGGAAGACAGAGGCCATTTCTCAATACCAAGAATGCATTCTTGTTCTTGTGTTCTTGGGGAGAACGTTCTTGCTAGTCGTTCTTGGAAGAATGAACTCGCTAGGTCACAAGCACACATAACGCTGTTGGCAGTTTGAGACAGTGCGTTCTTGAGGGTATTGCGCAATACCAGCACAGATGCCGCCTACTAAAAAGCTCAGCTGATAGATGCAGCCAATTGTGCTCTGGAGCTTTTTTGCCAGTTTCTGCCATAAATGTTCATAAAGTGGCAAATATATGACGTCTTCTCTGCTGCGTTCTGCCTCCGCTTATGGCGAAATGAATGCGGGGATACGTGCCTTGCCAAGTTGACACAAGTCAACCAGAGCATCCTCGGTAAAGTGGGTTTTGATTTGATTGATTGATTGATTTATTAAGGTGTCATGCTCTCGTCGAGTCCAACCCAAACGGGTTTCCAAGACACACACTAAAATACAATAATAATACAACATTGACACATGTACAGTGGTACACTTAACTCATGAGTGCCATACACTTTTGGAGAACGGACGCTCCCAGTGCCAGAGTTTCAGAGCGTTTTCAGTGATTTCTCGAGGCCCACAGAATATTGTGTGATATTACTATGTAAACACCGAACACGCACAAAGAACGAGGAGACTCTATTGTATCATCAGCCCCACCCCCCTCTCCCCCCCCTCAGCTGCAAACTCCTCCCCACACTAACACACAGCCTCACGCACCCAGCGTCTATTTTCGGAGCGCTCCGTTTTTGTGCGCCGGCTCCCAGCGCGACACCGAAAAGCCAAACCGGACTGCTGAGAATGGTTTGGCCCTTCGGCGTCGGGTGCTGCTTTTCTGGCGGCTAATCGTGTGGAGAAACTATGCAGCAGAGACAGAGGGGCTCAGTTGTGGGCGCGGATTGACTGCTGTTCGCAGCTACAGTAACGTTAGCTGCAGCCAGAGCAATCTGTGCCGCTCTGCAGCATGCATCGGTTTCTCTTTCATCACAGCTTTTTCCTGCTGTTTTCCTGACCTTTCTCTAATCTGGAGAGCACTGTCGCCACCTAATGGGTCCGTAAAATAGGTTATACACCTTCAATAGCTACAATATTTGTACAGGAGATGCATGAGGCTTTGATCCACGTCCCACCGTCAAAAAACGCATTTGACGCCGATCGACGTCATTGGCACTCAACGTTACTATTTACTTTGACGCCGATCGACGTGCACTCAATGAGTTAAATACATAGAAAAACAGATTGTAGGACATTGTACTGCTCAGACAGCAATACAGAGCAATACATCAATTACTAAACAAAGAGTTTTGTCTTTTCTCCCAAGCTTTACAAATAAACTCTGCTGTGGGGAAGGTTCCTTTTACTCAAGTTTCACATAATCGTCCAATTCAAAGAAGTCAGCATAAATGGAGGACATTTTACTAAAGAGTACTTCCCTAGCGGCATCATAAGCAGTACAGTAAAACAGGAAATGAATTTAATTTTCAATTTCGCGTAATTCACATAGTAAACAGAGTCTATTTTCTTCAAGGGTTGCTTTATACCTACCAGTCTCTAGTGCTAATGGAAGAGTTCCAGTTGTGCACACAGGGATCTTTTTCGTCTGTTCAAGTCAAACTTCACATAGGGCTCTACACTGTAACTGTCTTTTATGAGACGATAAGTTCTTAATTTTGGTTTATACCATAGGTCGACAGACCATTTATTTTTATACATACTGAACATATTACTCATAGTCTCTCGGGTGTCACAAAGTAGCTTGTTATGAAAAATAAAAGACAAGTCGTTTGAGTAAAATATGGATTTCTATTCATTTGCCCAAGGGTGACTATTGGCAATGTCCCAATTAAATATATTTTTAGTGAGTCTCTGGTCAGACATTCTCACCAGCCTATTCCAAAGTCGAAGCATTTGACCCTTGTGTCTGATGCTTGAGGATTCCCATCCCATGTTGCCATTAATGGCCAAGATTGGGGTGAGTTTATGAACTCCCAGAAAATAACGGATGGCTCTAAGATGCACAGTATCACAGACTGAGTGTTCACGGAAACCCCAAACACCAGAGGCATAGTCCGACACCGGGCAGACACATGCATTATAAAGTTGTGTGTAAGTATGATAACCCAGATTGCCACAGTGTTTAGCTTTGTTCAATACAGAACCCAGTGCTCTGCCTGCTGATTGAGCTAGGGCATTGACACCCTCCTTAAAGGACATATGTTCATCCAGCATCAAGCCCAGATATTTATATTGATCTGTATATGATAATACAGCTGAACCAAGGGCATGTCGAGAACCAACACAGTCTCTTAGAAAAACGTATAATACCAACGATGTGGACCAACGTTGCTATTTTACAATTTCGGCTCGAAAAACGTAAAATATTAATGTTCCGAGTGGTTAGGGTGAGGATTAGAGTAGGGGGAGGGGTTAGAAACAGAAAATCTCCATAAAACACGCCCAAACCCCGCCCACCGCTGTAGACGCGTACGTTCCCATTTTACAATTTCTTAGCCGACATCGTAAAATAGCAACGTTTGTCCACAAACGTGCCTATTTTACGTTTTTTTTGGAGATCGGGTTGCGAGAACACATCCGGGAATTTTAAGCGTTCCTGGTCAAATGTGAACTTTGCATTGGAACAGTACTTGGGCTGCGACTGATGACGTTTCACAGGGACACCAGAACACAAGAACACACAAGAACCCTTAATGAGAAAGGGCCAGACTGTCTCAGTCTGGAGCATTCGAAAATTGTGGAAGAGATAGACTGGCTTGAGAGACTATACTGTTAGGGTGCTCCACCCCCTCTGCTGATCTGGGGGGAGCTGTAGACGATGCTTCCTCCGATTCATGTGCAGTCACCAGCCGCTTCTTTTCACCTGACAGGAGTTTCACCAGCAGGATGTAGCGTATGAGAGGATCACACTATTCCCCCCAGTTCCCCTCCCACCCGAACAGGCACCCCGACCGACCAGAGGAGGCACCAGTGCAGTGAGCAGGTCACATGCCCTTAATACAGCTTCCCGCCCGCAGACACGGCCAATTCTGCCTGTTTGGACGCCCAACCAATGACAGACGGAGATGACAGAGCAGAGGGACTTGAACCTGCGACGCTTGATGTTGATAGACAGGGAATCTACTGCTGCACTACCCTGCAGCTATATACTTGTTAATCATTGGCAACTCCCACGGCAAATTGTAACATTCATTCAATCGAATGGCCATCGAATGGCCATCATCGACTTTCCAAGTTTAAACTGGCTAATGAGTTATTAACAGCCGTTTAAGCAAATAATGCTCCAATTAAATGTGCGAATGGGATACTAATTAGAGGCCAATCTGAGGAGCTGTATTTTAATCATGTGAATCATATGAAAGAACTGTGCGATAAATGGCAATAAAGTATTTATAAAACTCCAGGAGAAATGATGTGAATTCTTAAGTGCACTTTCTCTCTGTGGTCCGAGTATAAGGTTTACATCTTAATTCAAAGCAGCTGATGAGATTCTGTGTCTATGGGCTTTCCAGATAAATCCATGCTGAGAGTGACTGGTGATCAATTGGTTCCCAAAGCCGAACCCTGAGGGACACCGGCCCTGCTGGATCTGTAGGCAGCTGGTTGCTCTGATTAAACTGCCACTGATTTAGAGTATGACCAATTTGGCCTGATTCATGTCTCCGTTCACATACTCACACACATATGCAGTCTGACACAGACGTGGCTGCATATACAGTACCTCTTGGTCAATCCATTTTAATTGGGAGAGAATGGCATTGGTAGCCTATATAAAGAAAATACTTTGAATCTCTGTATCTGAGAAGAAGAATATTTCAACTGTATTTTACACACAAGCAAGACATCTGCAGTCCTCTACTGCTGGCCAATATATCTCCACCAGAGCAGTTGGGCGTCATTTGTCTTGCTCAATGACACCTCAGTGTAAATTTGGAAGGTGGGAGCATTCCTCATTCACTTTCACTGGCCACATTTCCCCTGCTGGTTGAAGAATTTGAACCGAAGGAAGCGCTCTCCTCTCCAGCATCTTCTTCTTGCTCATGGGCCCCAACTCCTCTAGGGCTGAAGCAGCATCAGCAGGGCCTCCAACACCTCGAGGGCTGAAGCAGCATCAGCAGGGCCCCAACACCTCTAGGGCTGAAGCAGCATCAGCAGGGCCTCCAACTCCTCGAGGGCTGAAGCAGCATCAGCAGGGTCTCCAACACCTCGTGGGCTGAAGCAGCATCAGCAGGGCCTCCAACACCTCTAGGGCTGAAGCAGCATCAGCAGGGCCTCCAACTCCTCGAGGGCTGAAGCAGCATCAGCAGGGTCTCCAACACCTCGTGGGCTGAAGCAGCATCAGCAGGGCCTCCAACACCTCGAGGGCTGAAGCAGCATCAGCAGGGCCTCCAACTCCTTGAGGGCTGAAGCAGCATCAGCAGGGCCTCCAACACCTTGAGGGCTGAAGCAGCATCAGCAGGGCCTCCAACACCTTGAGGGCTGAAGCAGCATCAGCAGGGCCTCCAACTCCTCGAGGGCTGAAGCAGCATCAGCAGGGCCTCCAACACCTTGAGGGCTGAAGCAGCATCAGCAGGGCCTCCAACACCTTGAGGGCTGAAGCAGCATCAGCAGGGCCTCCAACACCTTGAGGGCTGAAGCAGCATCAGCAGGGCCTCCAACACCTTGAGGGCTGAAGCAGCATCAGCAGGGCCTCCAACACCTCAAGGGCTGAAGCAGCATCAGCAGGGCCTCCAACTCCTCGAGGGCTGAAGCAGCATCAAGATTCAAGATTCAAGATTCAAGATTCAAGATTCAAGATTCAAGATTTTTATTGTCACTCCATGGTACAAGTATCACGTGTGAAATTCTTGTGCTGTGGACTCCGTTTACAACATAGTACAAATATAACAGGGCATATGAGTGCAAAAACAACAAGAGACACAACAAGCAATAAGGCAGTATAGTGATAAGACAAGTCAGAGACAGTGGCATATTCACTGCACATAGGTGCACATGTCGTGTGCATACTTTAGACGTGCTTAAACATTTTAAATTCTGCGTATTTGACATACAGGTGCAAATAACATATTCCTTATTAAACATACAATTAAACTCGGCATTTTACATTCGGCGTATTTGACATACAGGTGCAAATAGCATATTCCTTATTAAACATACAATTAAACGTTAGACATACGTAATGGTAGCAGCTACAGTACGGTACAGTGCAGCTACTACACTATTTGTGTATGTTAAGGAGTCTCGTGGCCTGCGGGAAGAAACTGTTCCTCAAGCGATTTGTGCGTGCTTTCGGAACCCTGTATCTTCTCCCT
>NC_139623.1:45194383-45421886 GCF_964638095.1 Poromitra crassiceps
GAAGGAAACAGACAGACAGACAGACAGACAGACAGACAGACAGACAGACAGACAGACACAGACAGACAGACAGACAGACAGACAGACACAGACAGACAGACAGACAGACAGACAGACAGACATAGATTGTTAAAATGCTAATGGTAGAAGCTTTAAACAGATTTATTCAGTACTTAAGTTGCAGGGCAAGACTGTCAAGTATACCCTATACTCAACATGCCTCATATTTCCATCATAAACAAGCTAAAACAGCGCAGCCTGGGTCTATTCTCTCGCGGCGAGCAGCATTATAATGACACTAATTCTGCTGGCTCTGTGCCCCTAAACCGGCACCATGGGCACCCCCTGTGTGGCCCGCGATGGAATTGCAAATGGCAAAAAAAAATGTTTTACAGTGCACCTGAACTCAACATGCAAGATACCCGCTGAATAAGGGTCCAAATGTTCATGTCATTCTGGCCAATACTCCACTTCTGTTATAGCATTTCATTCTGGAATATGGAATATCTTTCAATAATCTTTATGACTAAAAGGCTAAAAGTAATCTCATGTGTACGAAATGACTGTTCTACATTGAAGTTGAAATTTTAAATAATTAACTCATTGGTTTTGGATTTATTTAGCTTCAAGAGTACATTTTTGTTCTTGTGTGACCCTCAACACAGCTAGGCTTTGAGAATCCCGGGGCACTTAATGATACTTATGCTTAAATTAACCCACTCATATTCTGGTTTATTTCAAGAAAAACATTTTGGCTAGTGGAAATTCCAATTGGCTGGTAACTTTAAAATCTAGCAGCCATATTGGCAGGTGGTCAAAAAAGTTAATTTTAAGCCATGCAGGGAGAGCAGGTGGTGACATAGGAGTGAATGAGAAAAGGATCAAATATTGGTGGTTAAGACAGAATAATGACATCACAACTGTTAATTTAAAATGAATTATTCCTCTAAACCTGGCTTCAAATGCTCCAAATCTTTCGCGCTGGTGCCGTTCGGTAGCGAGGAATTTTTTGTGTGACCCTCTCTATCATCAAAGTTGCCCATCCATGGGTTACGGCATGACAATATTTGTTCGCCCCCCGGCAACAATCTGGGTTTCTCATGTGGCCCTGAAAAATAGTTGCCCACCCCTGCCCTAAAGACACCTAAAAAGGGGAGGGCTGTTTTGAAATTAGAATTAATTTGCCAAGTAGTGCCAGAGTGCAGCATTTTAAAATACATGCTGTAATTTGAAAACACAATTATCACCATCTGTAGTTATTATCTTCAAATACAGTAATAATATAGTCAAGTGTATCGTCTTGTTTGTTGTTTGTTGTTGAAAAGTAATTTATAATGATTACCGTTTGTTTTATAGTAACAGATTACAGTAATACTTTTGTAATCAGATCACTGTAATTCTATAATCCATTACTCCTCATCATTTGGATGCCTGCTATACTGTATGATCATCCTGGGATATGCTGTTCCTTCCACTTAGGTCAAGTCTTCACTAAGCCGTTTTCAAAGACCCCGTAGTTGAAGCCTTCCCAGTCTACACTAGGGCAGGCTCCGAGCAGTCTCCGTCCATATTAGCTCATGCGAGACGCCCGCAAGACGATGCTTCACAGACACTGGGCATGCGCATGCCTCTATGTTAGTACTAAATGGTAAATGGCCTGCATTTATATAGCGCTTTTATCCAAAGCGCTTTACAATCAGTAGGTAGTCTACATTCACCCATTCATACACCAATGGCGGCAAGCTGCCACGCAGGGTGCCTACACACAATCGGGAGCAAGGAGGGTTAAGTGTCTTGCCCAAGGACACAACGACAGCAGCTGGGAGGGAGCGGGGATCGAACCGCCAACCCTTGCGTCATTTGCCGACCCGCTCTACCTCCTGAGCTAAAGCCGCCCAGTACTAGTACTGGAGTCCACAATGAGAGGGCAGCAACTACGCCTACGGTCAAGGCAAAGAAGAAGAAGAAGCAAACTGTCAGAAAACAGCGTTACCTTTATGATATTTTAATAATGTTAGTAGACACATAACTGTAGGCTATCCCCGTTATGAGGAGTTTATCAGTTTATCAAAAAATAATGCCTATTTCGAAATCGGACTTTTGAGGGCAGGGGGTCCAGCCAGCACATTGATCATGCTAGCTGAGCTCAGAGCTGCTCGCTTGGACCATCGACATAATAAAGATTCATATTTATCTCAGTGGCCTGGACACATTTATGTCCGTGATACCGGGCGAAATGGTCTGTGCGGTTCTGAGGTGATTAGTCTTTGTAGCATTATGATTATGATTTAATTCATTATGGAAGATAAATGTTGGTTTAACAGATGCAAATCATTTCTTACATAGCCTCCATGTAAAGTGACGCTATGGGCAGACCATTGGGCTCTATAACGTTATGTAACGTGACGATCACATTTCAATAAATATAGTTTTTGCAGATTTCTTTGTTTAATGCTCTTCTGTATTGGACATTTAAAGCTGATACACACTTGTCTTGAGGTAATTCCATAAGCTCAGTTAAAAACATGGCAAGCTAATGTGTCATTATTGGAAAACATCATTTATCGATAGAACTCAACATACGATCACGTATGTTGTGTAACACTTGACACAATCAAATGTGTAGTCACTTTTTCACAGCAATACTGTACAGTCCAGCCCACCATGGTATGGGAAAGGAACCGTTGTTTGAATTATATTGAAATATGTTGCATGGTGTAGCCTATGTAATGTATGCCGAATTGTTACAGATATCACCACATTTCATTTCAATAAATATAAAGCATTGATTTGAAGCAGGCTGCTGGTCGGTTGTTTCTCCGTTGTCATATCTGGTCCAATCTTCGGTTGGTGTGCATCATGTCCTCTGGTCCAATCTTCGGTTCGTGTCATAGTTCGTGTTCACTCGACATCAACAATCTTTATCACATCTAATCATTTTATCCAACCTGCCTCTGACCAGACATGGGCTCCTTCTGCGATCATATTGTGATTCAGGTAGCCTACATGATTTACCGAAGTACATAGCACAATAACAACAAGGCTATTGTTGGCAATGTTTATTGACAAAAGCATTAAAACAAGCAAATAACAATATAATTCTCCGGTCACTGGCAGATAGATGCGTACAAATAGTTCAAAACAAATCTCTCAAAAGTCTCAAAACTGTTGGCATTTGACTTGTGTTATATCTTATGTTGAAACAACTGATCATCAGCAATATTAACCTGCACAGTATAGCTTAACAGGTTAACATTATAATCTCAGGAGAGCTTGAGAAGGCTAAATAAGCCATACACATGAGAATTACCGTTAACCTTACAGCATTTAACTCATTGAGTGCCAACCACTTTTGGAGAACGGACGCTCCCAGTGCCAGAGTTTCAGAGCGTTTTCAGTGATTTCTCGAGGCCCACAGAATATTGTGTGATATTACTATGTAAACACCGAACACGCACAAAGAACGAGGAGACTCTATTGTATCATCAGCAAAAAAAAGTTTATTGATACCATTTTCCGTTCTTTAGTTATCAGCCGGAGAAGATAGGTTGTTTTGAGCAAAAAGAGACGTTTCAAATTAGAAGCTGAGATATTCAGCCTTTTGTGAAATGAAGCATTTTAAGCACATTCACTGACTCTGAAGCTAATATTTTCTGATGTGACACCTCAAAAATAATTTCCTTCAATAAAACAGTGAAAACAAAGGAATTTTGTTTGGCAAAATAATATTTTTTAGCTGCAACCAGCAGCGCTGCCCCCTGCGTGCGCTGCTGGTTGCAGCTTCTTGCTGGTCTTGATTTACTGCTGGTGGGCATCAGATATTCTAGCTTGTGTTGCCAATCCTGTCCTGCTGTCTGGGTCTGTCTGGGTCGGTGTTGTATGCTGCCCTGCGTGCCCCCGCCCCCGCCCCTCAACTGCAAACCCCACCTCCGTGGGAGTGTCTCTGGTGGCTCTCTGCTGAGTTTGCTCTGCACTGAAAAGTGCGCTACATCCAGCTTTTTTACAGCGTTCCGCATGTATTTGTTACTGGCTCCCATCGCTTCCAGTTGAGAATAATAACAACTCCACAACTAATCATGCGGATGGGCTATCGCAGCGGACACGGAGGGGCTCAATTGTGGCAGCAGATTGGCTGCTGCAGGCACAGCTAACGTTATGCTTCATGCATATCGATGCATACCGATGCGATTTCCGTTTCCCCATGACTTCTTCTTTCTTTTTTCCTCGCCTTTCTCTAATCTGGAGAGCACTGTCGCCACCTAATGGGTCTGTAAAATAGCTTTTACACATTCAACATCCACCATACTTTCACAGGAGATGGATCTGGCTTTGATCCACGTCCCACCGTCAAAAAACGCAATTGACGACAATTGTCGTCATTGGCACTCAACGTTAGTATTTGAATTGACGACGATTGTCGTCATTGGCACTCAATGAGTTAATAACATTAATTTTCCACAAATCCTTTGATCCTCTGTTGTGTGTCCCCATCACTCGACGGTCATCATCCCATTCCCTTGAAGAAACGAATGACACGTGTTATTAATCACTGTACGTTAATGTTTAGCCAAAACATGGGCGTTTGTTTACCCAACACTACGCTGTGCAGCATGCAATAACGTTTTTAAAACATTAACACGTAACTTCTGCTACTCTATAATGTTAGTCCTCATGTAATATTTGACAAATGGACATGTTAAATGTCATGCTTGCAATTACGTTAGCTAAAGATTACCTCAATTTTGTGGAATGTAACGTTAAGCCGCAGCCGGCCGGGGGAGGCGATGCGAGGTCTGGAGATAATATCCACAAACTACTGGCTTTTTCTTTATGCTAAAAGGTTACCCGGTCGTTCTGTTTTGCGGGCAGTAGTACAGTAGTGTAACAGCTAGCTGTAGCAACATATGAGCAAGAAGGCTAGCAGACAAGATGGCGTCAGTGCATTCAACCATGCATTCAACCATGCATTCAACGTCCAGGCACTTTCTTCTTCTGTTGTTTGTAGGCGGGTCGCTGACAGCTTCAAGCTGCTTACCGCCACCTGCTGTACAAGTAGCTTAGTTGCATCGTTTCAACATTCAATGTCCACAATTAGCATTCAAAGATGGATTCTGATGACGAAGACGGGCTCAGCCGCCGGAGATCGGAGTCTTCGTGTTTAACACTCAAAACAATAGAGGTAGTGTGGACAATATAGGTGTAAACGAAGTGCAATACGGCCTAATGTAGACATGGCCTTAGTGATGTGATGATGAAAGTGTAGCGCTCTGTCATTTTCTGCAGCTGTTAGCGTGCTTTGTTGCTCACACCACCATATTCAACCTTCTTCCTCCTCTGTGCAAAGCCCTAGGCTGTCCCACCAAACTTATGAGTTTATGAATGAGCCAAAGCTGTGCTGGTGAGGAACTGTCAAATCTGGCGGGGCAGCCAGATAGAGAGAGAAGATCATGTAGGCTGATGCGTGGAGGCTGGTGGATGGACTGGAGGAATGTAGAATGTAGCTTGACTGCAGCCCACTGGATACTTAGCTTTACAGATCTAGTTGTTTGTCGTTTTACAGAGAACAGCTTTGATTCCCTGCCAGTCCAAAACATGTTGCCTCCAGACAGATATGCATTCCTTTTTGCTTCAAAGTACATATGTGATGCGTTTAAAGAATTATATTTTAGATTTAGATTTAGATTTTCAAAAGTATGACTTCTGCGGATGCACCTAGCTTTCCCATTAGCAAGAAGGGTGCTGGCTATTCCATTAACGCAGATGACAGGGGGTTTGTGGGTCATGGAGTCAATACACTTGAAAGGTCACAGCATTGCTCTGTGATTACAGAATAAAAGGTGGCTGTGGCGCCTTCGGACAGATTTCGCTGATGCAAATGAAGCTCTGGCCAGAGCTGGAAATATGATGCTGTTGTAGTTTTTCTTGAGGTAATTGCAATGTTGTGCACTTACAATAAGTGCTACTTAACTTTACGTGTTGTAGGATTTGCTTGGCTTTCTGGATGGCTCTGTGCATTTCCACTAAAGTACAGTATAAACTAACAGCGATGATTAATTCGTGTTGGTGGGTAATACTGGATAATGAAATGCCTGTCCCATTCACGATATATACTGAACTATATGTTTGAAAATTACTACATTAAAGAGGATGTCCTGTTTCATGTCCTTGATTGAATTGAATGCATCAGTTTGAGTGGTTTTTGTGCTGTGGACTCAATCCTTTAATTACAATAAGACTTGACGAAGCCATTTCTTTCAACACCCAAAGTGGACTAGAGACCCTTTTATTAGATGAATGAGAAAAGAGTGTTAAAAAGTTGCTGATCGATGTTGAAAAGGAGAACTCGCCAAGATGGCTGAAATGTGGACGGAATGTGCTGAATATCATTTATTTAGAACGCACACACACACACACACACACACACACACACACACACACACACACACACACATATGGTGAGGCCGCGCAGTGGCCGAGCTAGCGAGCTCAGGAACGGAGCGTAGTGCGCGAGATGCCTATTTTAGATATAAAAAAGGGAGCAAGTGGGCAATATCTGTCTGCTGTCTGTCTGTTTACATTTTTGTCCCACTGATGATGTCACAATGTCTATGACATCATCAGTGATGTCATCAGTGACATCATTATTGACAAAAATCATCTTATGACCTCACTGATGATGTCATAGGTACTGATGATGTCATAGGCATTGTGACATAATCAGTGATGTCATAGGCATTGTGACATAACCAGTGACAGTGATGTCATCAGTGATGCGAAGTTGAGCAATTGTGCGCTGCCTGTGCATGCCAATAGAGTAGGTGATTGTGCGCTGCGCATGCCAATACTGCAGGTGAGGCCATGCAGCAGCTGAGCTGCGGGCGAGTCCGCGCAGCGGCCGAGCTGCCTGCGGCGAGCTCTCACAGCAGGCGAGCCTAGGGGGGCCGATACCCTAGTTTATGTATACACATGATCGGAAAGATCCACACATTTTAATCTGAGATTCCTGATGATTTGTTGTGAATCATGCAGGCTGACCCTAACAGAGATTACACTGAAAATCATCTGTAATCATCTGTCAAAATTGATATTGTACCTGAAATATCGATATTGATTTGGAAATCGAATGAATCGGGACCTTGTGTATCAGAATATTGAAACAGGAAATCAGTGGTGATAGCCAGCCCTATACACATTCATTGCGTAATAACTACAGTACACACTTTGGAATACATTAAGTTTTTGGGATGCTGGTGTGGTAATCCCGTCCCCGGTAGATTCATCTCTCAAGCCTGTCTATCCCACAATCTTTGAATGCTTCAGAGACAGTCTGTACTTCAGCTTCAGAGACAGTCTGTACTTTAGCTCCAGAGACAGTCTGTACTTGAGCTTCAGAGACAGTCTGTACTTCAGCCCATTACAATTTGGACAGAGGAAGTTGTCATCTTTCAAAGAAAAATATGCTTCAGACCGGAAAGAAGTTCGCTGGTATTCGACCAATCACGGCACATGTTCATAAAAAATAAATAGATAAATAGATAAAAAATATCTTGTGCAATTTCCATTTCTACTCAGGAGCTAGCTGATTACTAGCTAAGAGACTGCATAGAGGACACGGAATGTGTGTGTGTGTGTGTGTGTGTGTGTGTGTGTGTGTCTGTGTGTGTGTGTGTATTTCTTCCCTTTTTTTACCTACAGTATGTCATATGAGAGTGTGCTGACATTGGGAAGATGACTTGAGCCAGAGCTTCAGCCACATATCTTTTAATATTCTGACACTAAAATGGAATTTTTCAGACAGACAAATCAGGAGAAAATTAAACTTGTTCAAGACCCATCTCTATCTCAGCAACACACTCTCGCGAGATTTGGCAACAGGAACTCATGTCAGCAGGGAGCGAAGTTGTGAAGTTTGTTGATGTAGTAGCTAAATCTATGGCTAGAAAAATAATTTATTTTATGGAATATCTTAGTTTCAACTGTATTGAGCTAACAAAGGGCAGCTTTGTGTTTTATATGTGTGGTTTGTGTGGAGTTTGAGAACTCACGATCTCTATTTCAAGTTAGCTTGCTAGGTCAGCAACCCCGCATCACCAGGCACAGTCCTCTCACAACACTTCAGGGGAGAGGTGACCACGTGACCATTATTTTAGGAGACTTGCTGCGACCATTTGTTAGAATTGGCGGAGCCTGCAGTGAATCATCTATAGTAATATAATATATATGGTTTGGCTGTGCCCAGGTACTCTTGCAGAAGTGGGGGAGATTAGTAGATACCTGCCTTATTTTGACACACTTTCTGATTGTAATTGCTTTCTGATAGCAAGAGAAGAAGTAGGCTACACTGTACAGTTTGATGTACTGTATGCTACTGTGTGGCCAGTGGTCTGGCTAATGCATTAGTTGGCATTAGTTTTGCTTGAATAATTCCAGCAGGAAGGCAAACCATACCTTTCTGATATTGTAATGAATGCTGCTGTACATGTTTAGGTGTGAAGTAAATTCCTCTTGTCTATAGCAGATCACATTTTCTACACATGATTGAACTAAATCAGTGCTCTGCTTTTGTCTGTGGGACCCAGAGAAATGTGCGGCTTGCACCTGCTCTCAGAACGTTCTTCAAATAACAGATGGAGACACCAGTCCTCCAAAGACCTCATGCATTGAGCTTCTCTCATAGGTTTGGTCTGTCTAATTGAATTGAACTGAATTGATCAAATAAATGAACTGTACACATTATGATGCCCTCTCACCCTCAGTTGACCATAGCTCTCTCAACGAACAGCTATGAGGCCGTCCTGGCCCCTAATATAACCTTTTCACATGACAAACAGGTCAAAATGGTGTGTCCAATTCATACTGTGACATAATCCAGTTTGCGGTGGACGAACCTAATCTCCACATAATTTGTGTCCACAATGTAGTCTGAAGGATTTTTTGGCAAAATTTTATGAGATCACGTTGGAGGAACTGACCAACGTTGACAATATTAGCAATAGCTTGCTTAAACAGACACCCTGAAAAATGGATTTTCAATACTACCAAACTCATGACTGAATAGTGACCATGCCAGCATCAGATTATGAACAAATGAAGAAGTCAGACAACTTTTTTCCCCTCCAGCTGTCTCACATGTATGCTGATGCATGAGAGGACACTGTCATTGTGACATGAACATCCTCTTTTAGCTGCCATTGCTTCTGCTGAAATATATATTTGACAAGATTCCACCTGCTAACAGCTAACATTATTTCTTGGCGTGCAGGTGATGAATTTGAGTTTGTTCTCTATGTTTTCCATGTTAGCAATGTAGGGCAAACAGAGTGGCACACTCTTAGACAGTTATGGCAGCTGAAGAGTGTCTTGCCTAATCATCAGAGACCAACTGGAGTGTGCTCTTTTCTTCATAGGAAGCTGCATCTGCTATGCTAATATGATAATGCTAATAGCTTTAGACAGCCAATACTGCATGGGGAAACAAGTATATGCACTGATGCACATTTTCCTCTACCAATACCTACTTACTCAGTATTATTTTTGTGAACTATATAATAATAATAATATTAATAATAATAATAATAATAATAATAATAATAATAATAATAATAATAATAATAATAATAATGTTATTTGTATTGCACCTTTCATGCGCAGCTCAAAGTGCTTTATGTGCAAAAACATTAAAACAAGAGCAAATAAGACCACAGTATAAAAAAGCCATTACATTACAACAATATCAAATAATTATTAATTTAATTAATTAAAAGCAAGGCCATAAAAATATGTTTTTAACACATTGACTGCCAGACGTTTTTTTTTGCTGTAGTTAGCTTCTGCCAAGCCGTTTTTTGAGGATTATGGCTCATTTTATAAGAGCCGAGGATTCGTTTCAGCTTGGAGTTTGTGAACATACAATATCTCAAAAGTACTAATAGAATGTGTACTTTCTCTGTCTAAAAGAGTTAGTTTGTAGAGTTAGTAGTTATGTAAGCATTAGCAGTTGAATACAGCATGGTTTTAGCGTGAAAAAGAATATTCAGAGATAAACGGCTTTTTGTGAAAATGGATGGAACTGTCACTTTAACCATTCATTTTTGGCTCTCTCTCTCTCTCTCTCCCTCCCCCTCTCGCTCTCTCTCTCTCTCTCCCTCCCTCTCGCTCTCCCTCCCTCCCTCCCTCCCTCTCTCTCTCTCTCTCTCTCTCTCTCTCCCTCCCTCTCGAGTTGCTTCAACTCCGCCCTCCGTGGGCGGACAAGCTTGTCACCAGTCAGTGCTTTGCTGCTCTCCTGTGCCTGTCTGGCCTGTCTGCACGGCCGCTGTTTGAGGAAGTCGGGTGTGACTCGCTCGTTTGGAGTTTTGGTTGAGAGAAGCTTTTGCGATTCTGGTCATATTTATGCTGCGTGTTTCAAAGTGTGTTCCTCCACCTGTTATCTATCACCCGATCATAGTAGATCGGCTGAATCTATTATGTAAATTTGCAATCCCGCATCGCCAGCAATCAGCGCGAAAAGGAGAATGGCTGGGCTGAGAATGGCTTGACAAGTTAAAAAAATGCTTTCCTTCCTCTAGCAAGGAGAGCACTGTTGCCACTTAGTGGGTCGGTGGAATGGGTTGTAAACGTTCGGTGGCTCCAATAATTATATAAGAGATGTAAAAGGCTTAGATGCACAACCCACCGTCAAAAAAAAAAAATCGATGCCAAAAACGTGTAAACACGTTGTTGGCAGGGAACAGCTGGATTCTGAAAACGTGTTCATACGTTGTTGGCAGGGAATGTGTTAACTGCTTAAAACCGTCAACAGAGTATTCGATATAGACTGTTTATTTTGGGATAGATTTTAGATTTTACGTAACAAACATAGCTGAGAAGTATTCTTGGTATTGGATAATTGTATTAAATTCAGTTCTACAGAACTCTCTCTGTGATCAGAATTACTTGTATTCCCCTAACAAGAAATACACATCCTGCATAAACCTGATGGGAAAGTTCACTCTCAAATGCTCTTCAGTCTGTGATTATCCAATACATTTCAGGAGTTATTTGGTGATTGTTGTAATTTACCTTTTTGGCATAGGCTACTGACTTTTTCTCAACATGCCTCATGTACTCCTACTTCACGTGACTACATTTCCCAGAATGCCTTCTGACAACCCAAACAGGCCTGAAGTTCACCTGTGGGTTGTAGGTAGAGAGAGGAGTGGTAGCTATTGAGGGGCTGCTGTCAGTGGAAAACTGGATTTCTCCCTGTATGATTGTTGAACTTCGGTGCAAAATGGTGAGTCTAGAAAGAAGCTCTTGCTCTTCAATTATGAGTGAAGGACACCAAAGTCTGATGATTGTTGATATTTCTGCCTTGAAAGACTTGTGTAGCTGTCCTGGTAGTCAAGTCAAGTTTATTTGTATAGCACATTTCATACACAGAGGCAATTCAAAGTGCTTCACATAAAATGGTTGACAGGAAAATAAAAGAATAAAAGAAGAGAACAAAATGGGCATTTAAAAGCATCACAACAAAACTTAAAAAAAGAGTATAAAAAGTGCAATAAGCAACAGGCGCGGCAGTTGCAAAAAGAGCTAAAAACTTATAGAGGACTCATTGGGTTTGCATAATAGAATAAATCAATTTATCTATATTTAGTCCCCCGACATACTATATAAGAAACATGACTACACACACATAAAACTCAGGTCTGGGTACGGTGTCCTCTTTTAAGCTCCCCTTACGCGTACGGAACCATCCCCCAGACCTGCAGCTTTTAGCAGTAATTGCAATCATCTATGTTTTAAAACCAATTGTATAATAGTGATTGAGAAACAGCTGTCAGCAGTTAAAGCGACGGTGGAGAAGCTGCTAAAGAGTTGTGATGGTGCTGGGATGAGTTGCGTAGTCTGTGGTCATCCCTGTCTCCAGTCTGGTGGTGGAGAAGCTGCTAAAGAGTCGTGATGGTGCTGGGATGAGCTGCGTAGTCTGTGGTCATCCCTGTATCCAGTCTGGTGGTGGGGAGGCTGCTAAAGAGTCGTGATGGTGCTTGGATGCTCTGCGTAGTCTGTGGTCATCCCTGTCTCCAGTCTGGTGGTGGGGAGGCTGCTAAAGAGTTGTGATGGTGCTTGGATGCTCTGCGTAGTCTGTGGTCATCCCTGTATCCAGTCTGGTGGTGGAGAAGCTGCTAAAGAGTCGTGATGGTGCTGCGATGATCTGCGTAGTCTGTGGTCATCCCTGTCTCCATTCTGGTGGTGGAGAAGCTGCTAAAGAGTCGTGATGGTGCTGGGATGATCTGCGTAGTCTGTGGTCATCCCTGTCTGCAGTCTGGTGGTGGAGAGGCTGCTAAAGAGTCGTGATGGTGCTGGGATGAGCTGCCTGTGACCTAGTTTTGCTGTCTCCTCGTTAAATTGTTAATAGATGGTGAATGCAGCGTGGAGTCTTTCTGGAGAGCCCAAGCTGCCGTAATAGCCAAAAATAGCCCCTCACATAGTGGGCAGATCATTTATTTATTTGACCAATTCCCTCCATGTCCACGCCACCCTTTCATGCCAGTGTAGTAGATGTGAGAGTGTTTTCTAAATTATATCACTGGAAAACATACATGAGGAAGTGGTGATGGGCGCAGTGAATCATTCAGGACTAGGGGTGGGTGGTGAAATATAAGATGCTGTATTATCGTCTATCGTGGTGAATTTCCAGTTTCCGGGGGCACGGTGGTGCAGTGGTAGCGTTCTTGCCTCGCACTCTTCCCTCACAGCAACAAGGTCCTGGGTTTGATTCTCGCCTGGGACGCTGTTGGCACCGGGGGGTATGTCTTCCCATGCCTTCGGTGCCTATAGTGCCCCACTGCCCAGGTGGGCTATCTCATCGAAAGGACATTTCTGTGTGGAGTTTGCATGTTCTTTCCGTGCTCCCCTGGGGTTTCCTCCATATAATGTCAATATGGACCCCCACTAAAAACATGCAAGAAGATCGTCATCTGACCACTGGCGGTTGGAAGAAGTTGGTCCCTGGGTGCTTTACTGCAGCTGCCCACCGCTCCTGCCTGTGGAGGAAGGACGAGCCAGGATGAGTCAAATGCTGAGGACAAATTCCATAGAGCCACTAATCATGTGTGTATAATGCGTAGGCCTATGTGCATGATGATCAGTATATTGTGGCAAATAAAGGCAAGGATGTCCCTCCTGTACCTTTTCATAGTAGGCTATAATCCTGAATATCGTCACATGAGAATGAATATTGTCACGAGTGACTTGAAAAACTTAAGTCACAGTCCTATTGATTTCCTGTTTTATTTTGAATTGCAATTTGCCACAAGAGGGAGAGCGCGTCTTTCCAGTAGTCAACATGACTGAAGCTGGCTCGGCTTGCCCGCTGTTTCCTCCAGCTAAAAAGTTAAATTAGATGTGTGGGAAATATTATGGATTCAAAAATAAGGAACAACAGAAAGATGATGTTCCCATCTGCAGAACCTGCCAGGGGAAGGTGCACCTACCCTGGGGACCAACCCCTCCAATAGCCTACAGCAGGGGTTCCCAAGGACCGTGCCAAGGACCGGTAGATACATGGAAAAAAAAGTTGCGGACCGGTTGTCAATTTTAATGGTTTTAGTTACATACAGTACGTATATATTTACTCACCAGGTGGCGACAAAGGGTAAATAACAGCCTTTTGTGTTGTATTGTATGTAGCCTACAGTATTTATGTTTTTGTTTCAACTACAAACATAAATAAACGTCAACTTGAAACTATGTTTCAACTACCACACACAGCCTATAATATTATAGCCTATGTTTATTATTATTATTATTATTATTATTATTATTATTATTATTTTTGGACCGGACCGGGCTCGCAGCCCGGTACCAAATGCGTTGCGGCCCGGTACCCAGTGGCGAACCGTGCCTATCAGAACCGGACCTTCTATGCCGTAACCCCCCCCACACACACACAAACACACACACAGACAATATAGCCTACTGCACGTGCAAGTCTGAGGTCTCTGTGCGCACTGCGTGCGCCTTTACGCATTGGTGAGAGCGGACTATGATGAGTTGTCTTCCACAGCCAGGTTCTTTAGGTCGCTGTATCGTTACACACAATAATTACTCCACTATTCCTCTCAGCTATGAAAATGACATTGCATAAACAAATGGATGTCACTGTCAGTAACACAACCACCGTTTTAACAATGAGCTCAATACACAGAAAGACTCCAAAACTCAGCTGCCCCAGTGCCACCAGCAATAAAAAAGATGTTTAACTTACCAAAATGACGTTCACTTGATGACAAAAACCATCCTCCCGAAAAGCAACAAGCAAGCCCTCCGAGCACACAGCAGTATTGCAGTAATATAGAGCATCTTGTGGCGAACTGCATGTAAACGAAGCGTAAAGTTCCCAGTTGCTAGCATGGAAATGGCGAAAATAATATTTTATATTTTTTAATTTTATAGCTTTTTGCAGTTGACAGCTCCAGATTAAATGCTTTGAAAAGTACCGCTGCTTCCATTTCCTCCTTCCACACAAAGCTTCCACATCATCATAAACTCCTCCCTCCTTCTCGTTCGTCTCGTCTCCTAACCTCGCGTCACCAGGCTCTTCACGGCGAGAAAGAGCCTGGCTTCCGTTCACAATTGATTTTGTCACCCTACCTGGTTCCGGCCTAGAGCCCGCCCTAGACAGGAAGGGCAGCGTTTCTAGCTCGTCAACTTTTACGTTAACTTGACAATTTGACACAAGTACCAGAACGGCAAACAACAAAACAAAAGATGGACGTACCGAACAAAGTTTTTGAATAAGTTCTTTTAGAAACATTGCGGATTCACAATCTCACATATTTTAAGCCAATACAGAAGCTTTGAATCAGACAATTAATCGAGGAAAGAGACGTCAAGCTAACGGCAACAAAGACGTTTTTTGGCGCACTGCCTTCCGGTGTTCATTCTGGTTCCGTGGTTTACGCCCCATGACAAAAAGCGGGGTGAAAGGTGCCCAGACTACTCGTCTCCTGGTTGGCGTGTATTCACGAATGCCTGGAAATATTCCCACCCACAACTCAACTAATTGTGATTGGCTAACTCCACAACTCAATGGAATTCTGATTGGTTAAAACACATGTCATGGGTTTTTCCGGGTCAACTGCAGCATGGAGTAGTCGCATTTCTCCGCGCTCCCACTATCTTAATCGTTTCTACTTTTTCTGGTTTGCCTTTAACGATGTAACCGGATATAACTAACAGAACACAATTAACACTATTAGTCAGTGAAGAAATGCCCAAAAATCAGTCCAAAAACAGGCCAAGGAGAGGCACGCAAGACAGGGAAGAAGAGAAAGAAAGCACAATGGCGGAAGTGGAGCCTGGCGCTAGCATGCTATCGAGTGAAACCGACGCCTGCTTGTCTACTATAGCAACAATGCTAGCTGAACACAAGGCCTCGCTTTCGGAAGAGTTTAATTCAACGTTTGGAAAACTGGACGCGAAGCTGGACAAGATTCAGACCACCCTAACAGACCACCAACAAAGAATCGCATCTCTGGAAAGGCACGCTAATACGACCAGTCAAGACGTGCATAACATGGGAGCAACTGTAGCTACGCTAACCGAAGATAATGCTAAGCTAAGAGCTAAGCTCATCGATCTGGAGGGCAGAAGCCGTAGGTGTAACATACGTTTGGTGGGTCTTCCAGAGGGCCTTGAGGGTCCCCGCTCAACAGCGTTCTTCTCCCAACTCTTGGTTGACGTCCTGGGTGATCAGATTCTCTCAACTCCCCCTGAACTGGACCGGGCTCACCGGGCCCTGACTGCCAAACCGGGCCCCGGGGGAAAACCCAGATCAGTAGTGATATGTTTTCACAAGTTCCAGACCCGGGAGCTAGTGATCCAGACGGCTCGGAAACTGAGGGGCAAGCTGAAATACATGGACAATCCCATCCACATGTTTGAGGACTACAGCCCAGAGGTATTGGAACAGCGCTCTGTGTATCGGGACGTCATGAAGGAACTGTACGAGCTGGGCTGCCGTCCGGCCCTCCACTACCCAGCTAGGCTTTTCGTCTCGGCTGGAGCAGGGGGAAAGAAGCGGCTCTCCAACGTCCAAGACGCCCGCCAATACATCGCTTCACGCCGGCGACGCGATCCGAACACCCCGGTGGATTAGCTTCGGCTGGAGGTTGGGCGATAAGATAGCAGCTAATGGTGACTAACTAGCAGTGGCTAAAATCACTTTGTGTATGAATAATAGCTATAGACTACTCGTAAAAGTAAGGATAATGGGAGTGTTTGCTGTCTTCTTTGTTTTGGTGTTAACACCTTTACTTACTCCACTTGACTAGACATAGATATATATATTATTATTTTTTTGCGTTTATAGGCTATTTAAGGTTCTGATAAGCACTTTTCCCCCCACTTTTATTTCTTTCTTTCTATAGTTGCTGCTTGCATAGGTTGGGCGCTGACTTGATATCTAGTACTACACGTATGTTATGACTCGTGTGTGCGCGTGCGTGTATGCGCGCATGCATGTGTGCGCGCGCATGAGAGAATGGGCAGGCAGGGGAGCTTACTTGGACTGCATTTACTTGTGTGTACATACACATGGATGGTTTCTTTTTGTTTTGTTTGTTTCTCTCTCTTTTCCCTTTCCTTGCAACTTATTTTTCTAGTTCATACTGTGCACTATAACACATGACAGAAGCAGTTAATGGAGTTGCATTGGTTTTTTGTTTTGTTTCAGGTGAAAACGAATGGCCACTTATGTAGCAGTAGCATTTTGGTTATACTGGCTTTGTTTACAAACCATCTCATTTAGTTTGTGGGAAGTGGATGTGTTAGACGCTGAGACCGGAAGAGTTTAAGGGTTACATAGGACATGTTCAATGTCGGGGGTTCTCAGGTAAGGGGTGGATGTTTTTGTGTTTGTGTTTGTTTGTTGTTTTATTTTATTTTTTCTCCCTTCCTCTCTCTGTTCTTTTGTTTTTCCTGTTACTGTTTGTTTTACTTGGCATACTATACCACGCAGATTGTAGTAATGATTCAGTGCACATTGTACCAAATAACACATCATGGCTAATGTAGCTAATACAGGGAGTGGTGGCGGGCAGGTAGCAAGGATTATATCCTTGAATGTTGGTGGATTCAATGCAACAGTAAAACGTGCAAGGATCTTCAACCACATTCAAAAGCTAAAAGCAGATATCATGCTCCTTCAGGAAACACATTTACTTGACACAGACCAACAGAGGCTAAGTAGACCTTGGATAGGACATATTTTCCACTCAAAATTTAATGTAAAAACAAGAGGTGCAGCTATACTAATTAGGAAGAATGTACAGTTTATACCAGGTGATGTTCTCACGGATGTGAACGGACGTTACGTCATTGTTTCGGGTATGTTGTATCAGAAACCAGTCACTCTCGTGTCTGTATATGCTCCCAATTGGGACGACCATAATTTTATGAGTAAGTTGTTATCATCTCTCCCCAATCTTAACTCTCGTATACTAATCATGGGTGGAGACATGAACTGTGTTATTGACCCCCTACTTGATAAGTCTAGCAACAGGACAGTAGCGCCCTCTAGAATGTCACAGACCCTTTCTGCCTTCATGGAACAATACGGATACATCGACCCCTGGAGATTCTCACATCCCAATACAAAACAGTACTCTTTTTTCTCGCATGTGCATCGGACGTATTCACGTATTGACTACTTCCTTATTGATAAAGCTCTCATCCCTTCAATTGTTTCCACACAATACTCACCAATAGCTGTGTCAGACCATGCTACTGTAATCATCGATCTCCGTTTTGACCTTAAACCAAAGGATTTCAGACCTTGGCGGTTGGACCCTCTATTGTTATCTGATGCAGATTTCTGTAATCATGTTTCTGAGGCAATAGATTTTTTTATGGAGACTAACAGAGTGGAAAACCCTCCCCCTTCTCTCCTATGGGAAACCTTAAAAGCATTTATCAGAGGTAAAATCATCTCATACACCTCTTATGCTAATAAGTGTCGCAGGATGCGTCAAAAAGAGCTAGAGGAATCTATTGCCAGTGTAGACAGTCGATATGCAACTAACCAAACACCTGATTTGTATAAAGAAAGGCTGAAACTTCAGACAGAACTCGATCTTCTAACAACAAGAGAGGCTGAGCAGCTTCTGCTCCGTTCCAGAGGAACCTTATATGAGTATGGGGACAAAGCTAGTCGCCTCCTCGCCCATCAATTGAAGGCCAAGACCGCTTCAAATCAAATCACTCAGATCCGTGATAACACAGGTGTTCTTACTTCCGACCCTAGCGAAATTAATAATGTTTTTATGACGTTCTATTCACAACTCTATACATCAGAGTCCTCCAATGATGACGCCCAGATGTCTGATTTTTTCTCTCAGCTAGACATGCCCAAGATTTCGGACGAGAACCGGGAATCACTGGACAGTCCCCTACAACTTTCTGAAATTACTGAAGCAATTAAATTAATGCATAATGGAAAATCCCCAGGACCAGATGGATTCCCGTCGGAATTTTATAAAAAGTTCTCTGAGAAGTTGGCTCCGTTACTGTTAGAGGTTTTTTCACAGTCATACGAGCAGGGTTCATTGCCAATGACTCTCACACAGGCTTTTATTTCCCTAATCCTTAAGAAAGACAAGGATCCTACTAATTGCTCCTCTTATCGTCCAATATCACTTTTACCTGTTGATGTGAAAATCCTAGCAAAGGCATTTGCACGCCGATTGGAATCCATCATGCCCTCGGTCATCTCGGAGGATCAAACAGGGTTCATCAGACAACGACACTCATTCACTAACATTCGGAGGCTTCTTGGCATCATTCATACTCCGTCCTCCTCTGATGCAGAGTGCGTTGTGTCTCTCGATGCTGAGAAGGCCTTTGACAGGGTGGAGTGGGCCTATCTATTCTCCTCATTGAAACAATTTGGTTTTGGGGATAATTTCATTTCTTGGATTCGATTACTCTATACTTCTCCTCAGGCATTAGTGTGTACAAACACCAACCGCTCTAAGCTCTTTCCCCTCGCTCGCGGGACGCGCCAAGGGTGCCCGCTCTCCCCGCTCTTATTTGCCATCGCCATTGAGCCACTGTCGATAGCACTGAAAACTGAGAAACGATTTTTGGGCATCCGGAGATGGGGAACAGAACACAAAGTCTCATTGTACGCAGACGATTTACTTCTATATGTGCGTAACCCTTCGTCTAGTATCCCTCACATTCTGTCAATCTTAAGTTCCTTTGGCAAATTCTCTGGGTATAAAATGAATATTCAAAAGAGCGAATGCTTTCCAGTTAATCAACCAGCATTGGAAATATCGCCATTGTTAATTCCATTTCGGCTCTCTAAATCAGGGTTTAAATATTTGGGCGTCATCATTACATGGTCTATTCAGTCATTACGCGAACAAAACTTTACGGCCTTAACAGCAAAAATTAAATCAGACTTACAAAGGTGGAGTCACTTACTCTTTCCTTAGCGGGGAGGGTACAAACTGTTAAAATGAATATACTGCCGAGGTATTTATACTTTTTCCAATGTATCCCAATATTCCTACCCAGATCCTTTTTCAAATCAATTGATTCTATTATTACCTCATTCATATGGGCGGGTAAGAATCCGAGGGTCGGTAGAGTCTCTCTACAACGGAGTAAACCATCTGGTGGTCTTGGCCTCCCTAATCTCTTGAGTTACTATTGGGCTGCGAACATGCACAAACTTATGCTTTGGTTCACCTCTCCGCAGAGCACCTGGTGTCAGCTTGAGGCTGACTCGTGTATCTCGTCCTCACCACAGGCTCTGGCATGCAGTATCTTACCCTTCTCTCCCTCGCGCTATACTGCCAACCCCATCGTAATTGCCACCTTGAAGATTTGGGCACAGATAAGGCGACACTTCAAATGGTCCACCCTTCCGCGAACAACACCGATCTGTAATAATCATCTTTTCTTACCTGCTGGGATGGACTCTAGGTTCCGGTCCCTAGCTAGAAATGGCTTGTGGTGTCTGGAGAACCTATATGAGGATGGGTCATTCGTCAGTTTTGATCAACTGCGTGCCACTTTCGATCTAAATAATTCTGATCTCTTTAGATACTTTCAATTAAGACACTTTGCAAGATCTCATTCTCCTGACTTCCCTCAAATTCCACCTATCACTGGTACAGACTTTATACTCCAAGCAGGTGCCTTGACAAGGGGCCATGTTTCTTACCTTTACGATCTTCTGTTACCAGCAAATGAATCTAAAATGGAGAAAATTAAAGCAGATTGGGAGAACGAGCTACAGGTCATCCTCTCGGATGAATTCTGGGGCGAAGCTTTAGAGGCTGTCAACTCATCCTCTTCCTGTGCTCGGCTCAGTCTCATTCAGTTTAAGGTACTTCACAGAGCTCACTATAGTAAATCTAGGCTGTCTAAGATATATCCAGATACAGTGGAGGATAAGTGTAGTAGATGCTCACTTTCCCCATGCGATTTAACACATATGTTTTGGTCGTGCCCCAGGTTGGTTAGCTATTGGGAGTCATTTTTTAACACAGTATCTGAAATAACACAGTCTCAGTTTGCACCATCCCCTCACATAGCCCTTTTTGGAAGAACATCAGAGGGATAAATTACCACGAATATTCAAACTAACGTAATTGCCTTTACCTCCCTAATCGCACGCAGAAGGATTCTCCTGTTGTGGAAGTCCTCTTTACCCCCATCGTCTAAATCCTGGATAAGTGACGTCATGTCATTTTTAAAATTGGAAAAAATAAAGTTCTCCATAAGAGGATCTGTTGAACGATTTTACTCCCATTGGCAACCATTAATTAATTATTTTGACCAGCTACCTGCCAGCGAGGTTTCGCAGTAGTGGTGTCCTACGGGTCTCCGTGTGATGTGGGAGTATCTTGCTGCCTGTCCGCCACCGGTCCTCACCAGGCCTCAACCAGTCTCCATAGGTGTAGGGAACTGTGAACAGTACTACTGAGAACATTGGTAATGTTTTGTTTTTGTTCTGTTTTGTTTTGTTTGGTTTTGTTTGTTGTTTTCTGTTTTGATATTGTCACTATTATTGCTTTTGTCGTTGTTGGTTGTTGTTTTTTGTTTTCTGTTTATATATTACTTTGTTTTCATGTCTTCTGAAATTCTAAACATGCCACCGCATTATTGAACCTGATGGGCTAGGGCGGGAGGGTTGAGGGAAAAAAGAAAAAAAAAATGTATGAGACACAATGTATGTTAACATGTATGTCGATATTGCTGGTCTCTAATAAATAAATATATAAATGATTAAGTAAAAAAAAAAAAAAAAAAAAAAAAAAAAAACACATGTCATGAAAATTGTCATCCCCATTTCATGACCAGAGTGGGTCTTCGCGAAGGGTTGCTGGCTTGCTGTCAATCAAATGCCATTTGCCGGTAGAGGCTGGTCCAAATATTTAACCCCATATTTGCTGAAACAAAGTGAGTCCAAGATCATAACAATTTAGGGACATTATTACTGGTATTTCAGTGAATAAAAACTAATAAATAACAAATACAAATAGTTTATTAAGGGGAAAATTATTTTCTTTTCAATTTCTTCTTGGGCCTTCAGTGAATACCTAGAAGGCCCTGATGGTTCGCCACTGCCGGTACCGGTCCGCGGCCCGGTGGTTGGGGACCACTGGCCTACAGTATTTGTAAGGTAAAGTGATTTTAGTGCTCACATAGTCTTGCTTGCCTTCCCTCCCTTCTGGGAGAGAAGTCTGGCTGCATGGAAACATGGTGGTATACGCTCTGCCATTGGTGCCGACCATTTCAGTGTGTGCGTGTGCTGTTCCCGGAAGTCAGGCAGACAGAGCGAGAGGAGAGATTTTTTAACCCCTTGTCAAACAGTTGTTTTACGCTTTGTTTCTCTACATAACCGGCATGTATCAAGTGTGCATACTGCATTGTTTGATGCTACGGACTGCATAACATAAACATTTAAAACTCAGCCGCGGGAGTCAACGTGACTGGAGACAACGAGACACTCTCTGGTTTCCATAACAACGTGCAAGTGGTGGAGAGATAAGTAACGGTTAATGCACGACGAGGTGTCCATTATCAGAAATTATTGGACAACGTGGAGGCGTGAACCGTTCGAGGCGAAGCCGATCATTTCTGATAATGGACACCTTGAAGTGCATTAACCCGGCTATCATTGGATAAAATGGCCGCTGCCTGCACCTGGCACAATTCTAGAGTCAAGCTAACTAATAATTTGGCCAATTGTATGTAACAACATACAAAATAAAACGGCAATGTCTAAGAATGCAACGTCATGTAACTGGCTTGTTTATACTCGCATTCCAGGGAATTACGTTAACGTCTGCGGGTCTTATAAGACGTAAATGGCGGGAGGCTGGAGGAGACTGAAAATCATCTGAAGCTTTCAGTATGTTGGAGTCCAGGTATGTTTTGTACAAGGACGTCTCTCAGTGTGTTGCTGTTAACTGCCCATTTCATTGTTTTCTTTTTGTTGATCTCGTCTTTTTCTTCTTCGACTTGATTTGTATCAGTGATAAGAGGCAGCGCACGCTCTCCCAGAGCGCTTGCTGCAAGTTGTAAACAGAGGGTTTGACAGTTGACAGCTCAGAGCCCGGCTTCTGTCAGCTGACCAGAACGAACATCAGATTTCTAAATAGCCGTTATTTTAATAAACTGAGCACACAGGGGTAATCTAAATAGTTACTTTGACCGACTTTTTTTCTAAATTTATAAAAGTGCCATATTAAGCGTTAATGGTGGTATAGAGCTCAAACGGCTCTGTCGTGATCCTGGCGCATTGATATGAACGGTGAACAGACCATTTAGCTATAGGTGTACATTATCACTGTACATTATCACAAATTAATGGACACCTTGCAGCCAATCAGAATCGAGTATTCACCCAGACCACGGTATAACGTTAGTTATTGGACATTGTAAAACTGAATTTCTGTCAGCGGAACAGCGATCATAAAGGCAGTGTGGATTATACCGGACATGTTTTGGATGGAAATATTTGGTAAGTGTGCTTGTTGAACAACACTGTGTTGTCTGATAGTGCTGACCAGCTGGTTACTGAACTAACGTTAGCGGCTGCTGCTAAGTGCTACTGCTAACGTTACAGGTGATGAGTCTCAGCTAGAGACTGCTAATTATTAGCCTCCTGGGTGAAATGGTGGCAGTTTGGTTCAAAGTGAGCGACTGTGTTTCTAGGCTGTGTGATTCATTGATCACGGGATCACAAGAAATGCAAAAAAAAAAGCTATATCACAGAGTGTACTGTTACGGACACCAGTTGGCATCCATTCTGCCATTACCCCCCCTCCTTTCTATTCTTCTTTATTTCATTTTATTGTTTATTTAAATCAGGGACAGTTCACAGCAAATGTGCAGTGTCAGATTGTAGCTAAAAGCTAATTCGCATCCGTCGTCCCTGGACGCACGAAGGCTTGTGCGCACATAGTTCACATTAAAATCAGAAGGTCCTAAATCTATACACAATAATAAAATACAGCATAATAAAAGGTAAAAGCCATCAAATTCAATACATACACATGTACAAAAGTAAATTTAAAAGTCAATGTCATAAATACAACAGGCCATGAGGCCACCCATTCTGCCCTCAATGGCCACACGCCTGGCCCTCTCTTAAAAACTTTTTCACTGTGAATTTAAAACCTTTAAAAGAACCACAATTTCTTACCTCTATTGGCAGGGTGTTCCACAGACCAGCGGCCCTGATTGAAAATGCCGATTGGCTAAATTTGGTACTTCTAAAGGCTGTGGAACAGTCCCCTCTGGTGGAGGCTCTTGTAGCTCGCCCACCTGTGTTACGGGTAACAAACTTGTTGAATGGGGGGGGGGGCGAGGCCATTGAGGATTCTATACATAAGACAGAGGTTAGCCATCATCAGGAAGTTATCAAAGGTCAGGAGATGATTTGTAAATATTATGAGATAGCAGCAGCTATAGGCTATACTCTTGGTGCCATGGTAGTCTAATATTTATTGAGTTATGCCACTGTGAGGGATAATGACTCCAATCCGTAGCCACAGGTGTGCTAACGAGCAAACAATCCTAGAGAGACTGACTCCACAAGCAGACAGACAGTGGGAATCGTCCCGTATTTGTAAACAAAAAGACATGTTCCGTATTGAACTGATACGGGACGCGCTTTGTCCCGTATTCGAGAGACACAGTACAAAGCTATTTGAGCGAGTAAACTCCACAGAGGAGTCTCGTCCGCTGGCAATGGCACCGCTGCCTCTCCCCCATGTAGCCGGTGACACCAGCCCGGTGTCATGTTACAGCAGCTTAGCGAGAGGCTGTGGACAGTGCGCAGGACACAGGGAGCACTCAAAAAAAGTTCCTCACTCACCAGGCATCACAATGCCATTTGTTTTTTCACGTTGTCAATATATTTAGATGTGATAATAAAGGCTTCGAGAGCCTGGTTTAGGTACCTTGAAAGTGCTTGAATTACTCTTAAAAGCTGTACAAACCCTACTTACAACAGTAGGCTATTGCAGGTGTCAGACTTGTTACAGTAATCAGAGATATCCTCAGTCTAATCCATACTTTTCAATAGCCTAATTGTCCTTTTATTCAGAAGATTTCATCTGAAATCTAAAATGTTTTGCACTAATGATGTAAACTCTTGCAGGTCTGTCTATTCAAAAGAATAGCTATGTAAAATTGCTGTTTGCACTGTTGAAAGAAATTTCTTGAATGAGTAGGCTACATGCCAATACATGCCAATGTGAAGATAAATTAGGCTATCTCAAAATGTAATTTGCACTACTGTTTATTGTTTTTCTTAAAATGTCCATAGCACAAAAAAAACACAAAAACTGATCAAAACCAGGTTTGTGTGTTTGCTTGTATTAATGGGTAGCCTAAATGGTTGAAGCCAAAGCCATTAGTTAGCACAACCCGTTCTCACTCCGAGCGCGTAGCATATTGACGCTTTCTCCCGTCCCTTGTGCGTCGCTTGTTACTAACATGGTACCCTTGAGCGACACATGAAACGACTTGGGCTTTCCGACTAAACTCAATGCAAACCCATGGAAGTAATCTTTGACGCTTATGGCAACTGCTCCCCTATTAGCCTAACTGCTCTCCCATTAGCCTAACTGCTCCCCCGTTAGTCAAGTGCTCCCCCATTAGGGTCTGGAGGAACTAACCTCTCCCAGATCCTAACCCTAAACCTAACCTCTCACACCCCCCATGCCTAAACCTAACCTCCCCCAGACCCTAACCCTAACCCTAACCTCTCCCACCCCCATGCCTAAACCTAACCTCCCCCAGACCCTAAACCTAACCTCTCCCACCCCCCACGCCTAAACCTAACCTCCCCCCAGACGCTAATGGGCGAGCAGTTGACTAATGGGCGAGCAGTTAGGCTGATGGGGGAGCAGTTGCCATAAGCGTCAAACATGACTTCTATGGGTTTGCATTGAGTTTAGTCGGAAAGCCCAAGTCGTTTCATGGGTCGCTCAAGGGTACCATGTTAGTAACAAGTGGCGCATAAGGGACGGGACAAAGCGTCAATATGCTACGTGCTCGGAGTGAGAACGTGTTGGTTAGCAACACCCCCTCAGCCCCCCCCCCCACCCCCCGCCGGACCGCCCCGTTCCTTATTTCCATTTCAAGAAGTTGGCAACCCTAAGACACTCGGCATCATTATACACAGCAGCCAACTGGACACTCATTTTGATTTCACGTCCTTACTGCGCTGTTGCCAAAGAAAAAGAGCTACTTCTCGGTTAGCTTCCAAGTTTAGCATAGCATGTGATTAAGAACACATCACTAAAGCGTGTGCATGGACAATAAGACCATAAGATACACCACCAGGACCGTTTTCTAGCTAAAGCAACGGGACGTGGACTCGAACCTTTCATCTCTCCACTACAGCAACAAACTACTACTGAACTGTACAGCTATCAAAAAGAAGGAGCTGGGCGCTTATCAATGCAAGGCTTGTGCTCTTCGACCACTCAAGACTGAAGATGTGATTGAGAGGGTCCAGACAGCATCGGCATATACTGTAGTGCAGCAAAAGGCGAGCTAGCTGCGGGTTAATCATACCCTGATATCAGACTGAATTGTCTGATATCACACAACCAAAATTCAACTCAGTGCAGTTGGCGGATTGGAAGATCTGGACCCAGGCAAGGTTTTAATCATCTTGTATTTATTAATCATCGCTTCAGTTTCTGATCTTTCATTCCTACGTTAATACTCCAATTGTAGCTGGGATCTGTTAATTGGGACAGTATATTGTCAATAGTATTTCAATCATGAGAGGCCAGTTGGTAGGATTAAACAAACTTTATTTAGCAATCGGCATGCATGGCAAATACTTTGGCGCTTGACTCCATTGGCCAGTGGCGCTGCTCTTGAGGCAAGAGGAGGGCACCTGCATAGGCCAGGAGATCCCCCCCCCCCCGTGGGGGATCAGGAGTCAAGACTCGTTGGTGGCGGACTGGGGAGGTGGGTGGGGCAAAACAAGGCTTCGGAGGAAGGCTTCGAGGGAGATGAACTGCCGTGAAGCTACTGCTGCTATGATCGGCCAGAGAGAGAGAGGTGACGTAGAACCCTTGCTATATATATGAGGATTAACTGACGTCATGTTTGACGTCATAGCAGACGTCATACTAGGACTTTGACTGACCACGTTATGCTAGGACTTGACTGTCGTCAGGGGATGATCGGATTATGCATGAGCGGCCTTCAGCTTGAAATATGGTCTGGAGACCTCACTTCAATCATGAGAGGCCAGTTGGTAGGATTAAACAAACTTTATTTAGCAATCGGCATGCATGGCAAATACTTTGGCGCTTGACTCCATTGGCCAGTGGCGCTGCTCTTGAGGCAAGAGGAGGGCACCTGCATAGGCCAGGAGATCCGAAAGGAAGATCTGATTACCGGAGGTTAATTGAGATCTGCAGGCGCCAGTAGTTGATTGTACTTTTCCCTTCGACCTTTTTAGCGACTTACAGCTATTTGCGGCTGGCGCTCCCAACTCGGTCGGGCACCTCGCAATAGCGCTTCCCAGCTTGGCCTACCTGGCCGCCTTGGCGCTTTGCGATTGTACTTTTCCGGCCTTCGACCTTTTTAGCGACTTACAGCTATTTGCGGCTGGCGCTCCCAACTCGGTCGGGCCTTCGTTCTTGGTACATGCTTTTCCTGCCTTCGACCTTTTTAGCGACTTACAGCTATTTGCGACTGGCGCTCCCAACTCGGTCGGGCACCTCGCGACAGCGCTTCCCAGCTTGGCCTACCTGGCCGCCTTGGCGCTTCGCGATTGTACTTTTCCGGCCTTCGACCTTTTTAGCGACTTACAGCCATTTGCGGCTGGCGCTCCCAACTCGGTCGGGCCTTGGTACATGCTTTTCCTGCCTTCGACCTTTTTAGCGACTTACAGCTATTTGCGGCTGGCGCTCCCAACTCGGTCGGGCACCTCGCGATAGCGCTTCCCAGCTTGGCCTACCTGGCCGCCTTGGCGCTTCGCGATTGTACTTTTCCGGCCTTCGACCTTTTTAGCGACTTACAGCTATTTGCGGCTGGCGCTCCCAACTCGGTCGGGCCTTCGATCTTGGTACGTTAAAGTTTAGCTTGGCGCTTCCCGGCTTGGCCTACTTGGCTGCCTTGGCGCAACTACCCTGACTTTCTCCGACTCTCTCTTTCTCTATCCCCCCCCAAAAATGAACCGGGGAATTTACTGCGCCTTACTGGGCGCCATGCTTTCGGGGAGCCACCACCAACGAGACATTTTTCGGCACGGAAGTCCGGGACACTGTTTGTTGCCATGCTCACCGATTTAAGGGAGGAGGGTTCTTTGGGCCGCCAGTATGGCCGCCTGCTCCGGGCGGATGTAGCTGGAGAATGCCGATGAGGACCAGCGGCCCATTTGCTGGAGGGAGGCGGAGGACACTCCTTGCTCGGCGGCCGAGGTGGCCGCTCCGATCCTGAAGGAGTGGCTGGAGTAGTTCTTTGTCGGGAGGTTGCATTGCTGGAGCGTCTGCTTGAGGTGCAGGATGAACCAGGATCTTGTCATGGCTGGATCTGGGCTCTCTGACTGCGGTGTCAGAGAAGAGAACGTTGTCCAGGCTACGCTCCATCATGAACAATGACTCGCACCCACTCCACGGCGTGCTAGTCGAACACAGGAGTACGTCCAGTGAGAGACTGATTCCACCTAGGTGCAGTACGGAGAGGCACAGGAAATCATTCCTGCCTGTGGCCATTGGTCTATTTAATGCCTCTCTTAAAAGAGCACCTCGGAGACGCTCAGTCTCCCTGAGACTGAGCCAGCCGATAGGTTAACTGTGCCTGGCTGAGCCACGTGTAGCGTATAGGGCAAGCCGACTTAATATAGTCCGGGGTGCAATAATGATAATTGACATGGAATGTATACTTACCTGACGTATTTTGTATTTTTGCTACTTAGACATTCCACTTTTCTTTTTTCTTTTTTTTTTTCCTAGCGCATTTACTAGTTATTCTATGCTATGTTGTGTTTTTTTCTGCTTATTGCTTAATATTGCATTTGCATTGCATTTACTACTGTTTATTTTATTTTAAGCTATGTGTGTTCTGTGAGCGAGCTACTGTAACCTGTCCCAATTTCCGCTCGGGGATCATTAAAGTCATTCTGATTCTGCTTCTGAAGAAATGCCAGAGGCATTTTACTTTGAAATTCGTTAAGAACAGGAAGTGGTGTATTAAGACCGGGTAGCTTAACACGGAAAGACGTCAGCATTCCCTGGGCCGTCTGGCTTCGGTCCGAAAGTTATGCAGTAACACTCATTCTAGCTGATGCTCAGACAAGCTCCATGGGCCAGGGGTGTTAGAATGGCCCCTTGCGTGGTTATTATTATTATTGTTGTAATTATTATTATTATTATTATTATTATTATTATTATTATTATTATTATTATTATTGTGACTCCCGCTGGCCATTTGCCAGAAAGCGATTTCCGCTTAGGCGTCAGAAATAGGCAGGCTGAGATGCCCACTGGATAGAATAGTCAGATCACAGGCCAAATAACTTGTCAGTCAGCTTCGCTTTATTTAGTCAAAGCACGAGGGACACCTACGGTACATGTGGTGTTTTCAGAGCAATGTAAGACAGTATTTCTGTTTGGTGGGGCGGGCCGTTGCGGGCAGACGGAGTATTAAAGAGATGAGAATACGTCTGATTATAGGCATTATAGGCAAAACACAAAGATCCCTAGTACGGTTTAATAGTGCACAAGTGCTCAAGAAAGCGCACAAGATAATCAATGACTCCACACATGTCCTTCATGTCTGTTTTGACTTAATGCCATCAGGAAAGCGCTTTAGACAGCCTGCCTGCCAAACGAACAGAAGGAAGTTTGGTTTTGTTCCAGAGGCCATTCGACTGGTGAACAGCCACAGTACAAGAAATGGTCAGTTTATCTAGACTAAGTCTGTACCTTGACCTTTTGATTTGAACAAGTCTAATATGCACTTGGATTGTATTGACTGAAATTAATTTGTATTGATCTGACACCTATATTCCTTTGTGGTGTTGGATACACTGTAATCAGGGATCTTGCTTTATCAGTGTCATTTATTGTATTTATTGTCTTTTTTTTTTCTTTTCTTTTTTTATTGTTTTTGGATGTGTACAAAGTACAGCTTGTTTGCAGTATTCATGCCTTAAATTGCCCCTTGCGGGACTAATAAAGTTTTTTTTTTTTTTTTTTTTTTAATTGAATTGAATTGAATTGAATTGATTTTACTGGACTGGTAGAATGCCCGTTTAAATGCTGAAGTACTGATACTTTCCTCATGGGTCCTTTCGCATCCACGGGTGAGTGGTCCTCCGGGGTATGCTCGGTGTGCTGTGGTCGTCAACCCCGTCCTTGGTAGAGCAGGTAGCTCTTGAGAGAGGCGGGCAGGGGCAGTCCGTGGATTCCGCTCAGGCGGTCCCTTCCTAGAGCCGCCCGCACAGAGCGCCTGCACAGGTCCATCAGAGGGAGGGGATCCGGATCGAGTCCGTTTATGTACCGGATTCGTATTTCGCAGTGTCCCCACACGGCGCTCACTGCGGGGTACACCTTCCTGCCCTTAAGTCCTCCGAACGCCACCCCTAGGTCATGTCCGTCCACTATGAAACCTAACGTCCCCTCGTCCATGTCCAAGACGACTAACAGCGAGTCTGGTATTATGAAGGTGTCGTCGGGCTCCAGGAAGGCGGGGTAGGTTCTGCCCGCGTGGTTCTTGCCGTCGTGGTAGAGTTTACACCGGCCCAGGACTCGGTGTTGTTTCCCACGAGGACCGTGTAGCCCACCGAATGCATGGGCGCGTCCCCCGTGGCCACCCCGACCACGGCGTGGGACCCCCTCTGGCGCGTGGCCCAGCTGATCTCCCACACGTGCAGTCCCTGCGTGTAGCCCACCCGGCCGCGGATGGCGTCCGTGCTCTGCGCCACGGGTTGGCGGTGGAGCACCAGCTTGTTGACGTCCTTGACGAAGATGTTGAGCGAGCGGTCGTCGTTGTTCCAGGAATGCTGCACCTGGACGTCCGGGCCGGCGGGCGGCATGTCCAGCAGCCGGTCCAGCCGAGAGGGCTTGGTGTGCTCCGGGGGCGTGGCGGATGCCAGGGTATTCGTCCGGGCGGGTTGGGTGGTGGTGGGGAGCACGTCGGCTTGCTGCGCGGGCGGGGGCGGGATCGGCTGGTGAGCCGGCTGGGCTGAGGCGAGCGTGGGGGAAATGGGGGGGGGAATTTCCAGCGCCCTCAGGCGAGCCTCCACTGATCTGTTAGCATCTAGCAGGGACAGCAGGATGGCTCTTAATGGCCCGGGCAGGATCGGCTGCTGCTGGGCTGAGGCTAACGTGGGGGGAATGGGGGGGGGGGTTTCCAGGGCCCTCAGACAAGCTTCTACTGATCTGCTAGCATCTAGCAGGGACAGCAGAATGGCTCTTGACGACCCCTGTCGGCTCGGCGGAGCTACGAATGGGGCCGCTTCCGCTTCCGGGGCGGCGGCCTGGAGGTCAGTGCGACCAGGAAGTACGTGGCGTCTCGCGGCGGCCCCGCGGCCTGCATTTCCCCGGCGGCTCCCGGCTCTCGGGGCAGCTGCCTCTACTGGTCTTCGCCCGCGGCCTCTCGCACGTCCAGTCGCAGTGGCGCGCCCCATGCCACGAGAACGCGCGCTGGGCCTTCTCGTCGGGGCTATGCTGGCAGCCTGTGGTCCGGTCGCTTCGCCAACGTCTTCGTCAGACACCTCGGAAGGCAAGTACGCTCCGTGGCCGGTCCGGAACAGGGAACCGATGTCTAAGCTGTCGTCACAGTCCATGGACTGCTCTGGCTCGGAACTCGACATACCAGGAATGGAGTGGGGAACGTTGAGAGATCTGCGGGGAATATCCACGGGTAGAGAAGGCTTGTGGGTGCTGATTCGGTCTGCAGATCTGGTGCAAAACAACGCTTCGGAGGAAGGCTTCGAGGGAGATGGACTGCCGTGAAGCTACTGCTGCTATGATTGGCCAGAGAGGCAAAACAACGCTTCGGAGGAAGGCTTCGAGGGAGATGGACTGCCGTGAAGCTACTGCTGCTATGATCGGCCAGAGAGAGAGAGGTGACGTAGAACCCTTGCTATATATATGAGGATTAACTGACGTCATGTTTGACGTCATAGCAGACGTCATACTAGGACTTTGACTGACCACGTTATGCTAGGACTTGACTGTCGTCAGGGGATGATCGGATTATGCATGAGCGGCCTTCAGCTTGAAATATGGTCTGGAGACCTCACTACATGCAAGGCATGCATGTTAGCTGTTAAAGAGACAGAACATAATAAATATTACAGCTTAGAGACCCTGCTGCAACCATGAGTATACCAGGAGACTCTACTGTAATCCAAGCAGAAGGGTAAACAAAAGAATAATTTCTGTTGGTTATTAACACGTTGACTGCCACTGACGTATATATACGTCAAAAAAAATCCAGCGGTTCGATTTTTTTTTTTGGCGGTGCTACGTGGATCAATGCCCCCCGCGTCTCCTATGGAGATATTGGAAGTATTGAATGTGTATAATCTATTTTACCGACCAGCTAGGTGGCGACGGTGCCCTCCCGACAGAGAGAAAGTCAACCAAAAGCAGCCGCCTCCCGCGGCTGCTTCCTCCATTCTCAAGGAAATGGCTTGCCGATTTTACAGTCATCAGTCACCAGACTCGCCGCTCTCGGGCCGCGCCAGCAGCAGCACACGGGGGATTGCAAATTTGCATAAGCCTAGAGTCGCACGGGGCTTCATCGGGGCTCTCAAACCCAAGAGACGAGTGAGACCTATCCACACTCGCTGCCAGGGAGGGAGGCTGCTCAAACTCGCTGCCAGGGAGGGAGGCTGCTCGAACTCACTGCAGCAGCAGCAGCAGCAGACCACTCGCTTGTGACAAACGCAGGCTGAAAGCCACTAGACACGCCCACGGAGGGAGGAGTTGAAGGAGAGGGCGTTCGGAACTATATTGTTTGGATGTCTGATCTCTCACTGATGCCAAAAATAAATGGTTAAAGTGACTGTTCTGCCTGTTTGATTGAATTTCACAAAACTGCGATTATCTCAGCTTTCACTCTCAGACAGCTGAAACCATGCTGTACTCAACGGCTAATATCTACATAACTACTAACTCTACAAACTAACTCTTTTAGACAGAGAAAGCACACATTCTATTAGTACTTTTCTGAACTTTGTGTTCACAAACTCCAAGCAGAAAAGAATCCTCGGCTCTTTTAAAATGAGCCAGAATCCTCAAAAAACGGCCTGGCAGAAGCTACCTACAGCAAAAAAAAAAACGGCTGGCAGTCAATGTGTTAAACATAAACACAGCTTTGTATTATTGTGACGCAACTATGTGTCAAACAAACAAGCTATAACTGGTTACACTGGAATTCTGTTGATTGAGAACAGTTTGAAACCTTATTTCCTGTCAGTTATTGTATTAGCAACACTGCATACAGCCATCCTTGAAAGCATCCTCACCTTATCCATAACCATCTGGTACGGCAATTTGGACAGTCACTCACGCAACAAACTCCAACGAATAATAAAAAAAGCTTAAAAAATCATAGGTACCCCACTCCCATCACTAGACACTCTCTACCATAAACGGACAATCACAAGAGCACAAAAAATAGTTTCTGACCCATCTCACCCAGCCAATCACCTGTTCCAGCTGTTGCCCTCTGGACGGCACTCCATTTCCGCCAAAACAACCCGATTCAAAAACAGTTTTTTCCCCACTGCCATCAGGTTTCTGAACTCCACTCACCTCTCAAATCTCACTGTATACTTCTCCAGCAATGTATATGTTGAATGTTCTGTATTTATGTTGCCATGTCTGTCTATGTACTGTAATGTCTTATGCTGACAAAATATTTATGTGCTATAACAATTGCTGTACCGAAAGCAAATTCTGCCGACTTTGTTGTGCAGTCCTTAATAAATGAATCTGAATCTGCAACAGGAAATAAACTAGAGCCATTTAGAATGTTTATGTTGTCAAGATGAAACGGTCTATACAGTATAAGATAAGATCAACTGTAATTTGTCCCCGAGGGGAAATTTGTCTTGGGCCTAAGTACTACAGACAGCTGCAATCACGAGCAATATGTGGCGAATATAGAACATCATTATTACCAATGTAATTATCATCACTGCCGTCCATTAGTCAGGCTACGTACGACGGCAGCAGATGGGCACAATCACTGCGGTTCCTCCTTGGAGACCGTGATGAGCGCAGCGCCTCAGTAGCCTACAAGCTGTGCCCAAGCCCAGCTCCGATAGCAGAGAGCAATACCGTGTGTTAGCTACTCTCATGATGTGGACAGATCCGACGCCCTCTCACTGTTTAGCTCGCCATATTAGGGCCGCTTAGAGGCGTACCGTACGTTGAGGATCGACTCATCTCCCCTCGTCCAGCATCCTAATAAGGGGCTGTGCTGCTTGGCAGACCGGAAAAGATAATCTGTTGCCCGTTAGATCGTCTCTCCTCGGTGACTGTGAACTCGCCACAGGGGGAGATGAAATAAGATCCAGTCAAATTAACGCCATTTCCTAAGGGAAATGTGCAACACAGCTGGATTATCACTCCCTGGAATTTAACATTCTGGACACCATCATTTTATGACATCACATTAAAATTAATAAAACATGGTGATGTATAAGTGATGACAGCCGGCCGGAGGTTAAGAGAGCTCAATCTTGTTCTATTGTGTTTCTTTCAACTGAGGAATATTTGTATGCATGGTGGTGTTACAGCTCGCTACCCTCTCTTATAGTCATAGATATGGTAATATTAATTGTTTTACTTCGTTTCGATCTCAAGCTCTCACTCTAGTGCCATTTTGCTGCGCACAGCAGCCAACTGGAAGAATATCATTTTGCTCCAAAAATGACCTTTTTATATAACCAACCATCCACCGACAGGTGGCGTGGTAACCCTGGGACTGAGGCGGCCTCCCACATTCCTTTCCCCGTGACACATCACGTCCGCCCGGTTTCCCAAGACGCCACTCTTCGCTCTTCCAGCCCACCTGGTAGATCGTGTCATTGAATGCTCCGTGTGCTAATTTAGTTTGTGCTCTCAGACCGAACTAATTATGTCTTATCTTGCCCGACTAAACTCCAAGGCGTCGGCGGACGAGATCCTTCAGGCTTCGGGGACTTGATCCTGCATTCTCTTCACCAAGGGCGACGGTCACAGCTCATCCAAAGCTAAGAGTGTCTTGCCTTGTCTTTGTGTTAGCACATTCTGCTCTAGGCTACCGCTGTGTAGCTGTATGCATGCTCTTATCCTGGCTGGGGTAACGCTTGAGTCTGAGATATTAGGTTAGCTAATACGCTAGCTAGGTCAGCTTGCTTTCACATGAGTGTGTTTGCCGCTTTCTCTCAGTTCTAAGCTAGATAGCTAGCTTGCATCTTGCTAGGTCTTGCTTTTGCAAATAGCATTGACTAGTTTGACCTTCTCCTCGGCTGAGGAGTTTAGTAGGCTTATTAGCTCGCGCTTGTCTCTCTCTACTTACTCTAGCTGGGCTAGTGGTAATTGTTCACGCTTGTTCTCTCAAGTTAACAGGTCATGTTTGCTGCCTTCCCTTCGGGTTAGGCTATTGCCGCTTACGTTACCGCTGTAACATTGTGTACGTTCGCTAGCCTCCGGGTGGCTTACTGCCTAGCATGTGTTTGCGCTAGTTTACTAGCTTCCTTAAGGGTACTCCCGCTAACAGGGTGCGGCCTGCGGGAGCTTGCTGCTTAGCTTTAGCTTCCTGCTTCTTCTCTTGCTAAGCATGGAGAAGGGAGGGTCAGCGAGGGGATGCGCGGTGTGCAAAGCTACGTTAGCCGATTACGACCGGCACGATAGGTGCGATAGGTGCGCTTTTGGAGCTTTTGGACCCTCGGTCTTGCAGCCGCTGTGCTACCTTCAAGGTAGCCGTGCTGCGTCATAGAGCAGACCTCTTTCTTGAGGAGGACATCCCTCCCAGCGGTACGCTTCCCGAGAGAAGCGTGCCCGTGGAATCTCTCCGGCCTGTCATGGGTGAAGCCCCTGCTGCTCAGGGCCTTCAGGGCCAGTCCAAACGGGACGAGCAGTCTGAGTTTAGGTGGGGCAATGAGCCCATGCCTTCATTCATAGTGATGTCCAGGGCCGCAGCTAAGCTGGGCATCGCTTGGGCCGACTCACCGCAGCCCCCTGCTTCAGTGCTACAGGGGTGCTTTTTTCAGGCATGCCAGGCATCACACCCGCAGCGCCGCATGCCTGTCTGTGAGGACGTGATCCGCGCTGTGCAGACAGGGTGGGATAGACCACAGGAAGCCAAGCCGCATTGCGCGAGCTTGGCTTCATGGTATATGCTGGACGGCGAGGATCGGCTGGGATTCTCTAGAATGCCCCCCCTGGAGGAAGTGGTGGCAACTCATCTGGCCCCGACCTCCAGCAGGCCGACACTGCCTTCTAAGGCGTGCCAGTTAACGGCCAGGGTGGCCGAGAAATCTTATATGGCAGCGGGTCAGTCCCTCGCCATGACAAACAACCTGGCCATCCTACAGGGTTAACAAGCCGTCCTCCTGAGGGAGCTGCAGGGTAACCCATTGCCGGAGATGTACACCGAGCTGCGGATGGCCACGGACTACGCCCTCCGTATGGTGGACTGTGTGGCTCAGAACAGTGGTAAGGTCATGGCCTTCTCTGTTGTCACGCACCGCCACCTCTGGCTCAACCTCATGCAGTTGGCTGAGCCGGCACAGAGGAGGCTGCTTGGGGCCAGGATTTCTCCTTCGGGCGTTTTCGGGCCATCAGTGGAGAACATCCTCTTAGTCACCTTCTTTGGGGAAGGGGGGGCTATGAGCCCGCCGTCGTTGGAGCTCAGCGCCCAACTTCGGCTCGGAGCTCAGCAGAGGCCCGCTCAGTCCGCCCCTTGCTGGCACTACGTGCCCGGCAGGGACGGCAGCTCGCCAAGGTCTGGGCTCAGGGCCAGCCTTCGGCTTGTAACTTTTTTTTTTCTTTTTCTGGAAGCTCCTATGTTCTCCGACCCCATGGTTGTGGCGCACCCTTCGGAAAGGCTACGCTCTCCAGTTTGCCAGACCTCCACCTGCATTCGACGGTGTCCCCGATTCGTCCGTGGATGGGAGGTCCCTGGTCATACTCCGCAAGGAGGTTACTTCGCTGCTTGCCAAGGGGGCGATTCACTCGGTCCCCAAGGCAGAGGAGTGCTCGGGGTTCTATCACAGGTACTTTGCCGTACCCAAGAAGGACGGTTCCATGCGTCCGATTCTGGACCTTCGGCATCTCAACGGGACGCTGAGGAAGTTCCCGTTCCGAATGCTTTCTATCCCCTGCCTTTTCAATGCGTTGAGGTTTTACGAGTGAGAACGAGAGCTCTTACTACCCAGCCTTGCTGCGTCGTTGCGTCGTTGCGCAGGTGGGCTGGAAGATGGAGTGGCGTCTTGGGAAACTGGGCGGACATGACGTGTCACGGGGAAAGGAATGTGGGAGGCCGCCTCAGTCCCAAGTGTTACAGCCTTAGGCCGTAATTGTAGTATTTAATTCCTTGTGCTTTTCTGTAACTGTGTGGAGTGAGACCTCATTTCTTTGGGAGGATCTTTGCTCCTTGTGTGGTGGAGAGTGAGGACTCTGCTGTATAGCAGCTTTATTCCCTGCAGGTGTGTTTGCAGTAGGGGATTGGCTGGCCAGTGGAGATTGGCTGGTGACATCGTCGCTGGGGATTGGCCACTCCAGGGACAGGCCCCTATATAACTCCTGTGCTTTCAAGATGGCACTGGGGGATTGGTGTTAGCTGAGTAGTGCTAACACTGGCCCTCCATGCTTCCTCCTTGCTCCTCCAAACTGTGTTTTTCTGTTAACTTGTGGGTTTAAGACAACTGGGAAGCCGTGGTAGCTTGGTAGCTCTGTCTTAGCCACATTGCAGTAACTATATGTATTCTATTTATATTGTCAATGATCTGTTTGGTACATATTGTCCTGTGTTGTGGTGCTGGACTCTACTTGCTGTATTAGCTGCTGATTACAATTCCTGCTCTAGCCTTGGCTTCGGCCTACTCCTGAGGCTTTAGATGAGCTTGTCCTGTTAGCATGTGAGAGTAGAGAGTCCAGTGCCCCTGTGTGTTAGTTTTTTTATTGTGTGAAAATAAATCACATGTACTTTTTCATTGTTGTCAGTGCCTAAATTTATGTTGTGATCCAAACCCCTAGACCGGACCAAGATTACCACGCCACCTGTCGGTGGATGGTTGGTTATATAAAAAGGTCATTTTTGGAGCAAAATTATATTCTTCCAGTTGGCTGCTGTGCACAGCGAAATGGCACTAGAGTGAGAGCTCTCGTTCTCACTAAAATCTAGCACAACCCTAATGTTATACGTCGTACATATTATTTTCTATTTCTGGCTGTCATTATTGAAAAAGTGGGTTTAGCTGAGGAAGTGATGTGATGGGAACGGATATAACGTGCCTGGAAGCCGCCATCTTGGGCATTACGTGTTTACACAGAAGAGGAGAGATGGCATCTAGCGCGGGTTCCCCCCTTTTCGTTTTCTTTGTATAAAGTTGTTTGTTAGTTGTTGTGTTAAGCGTCTTCATGAACAGGATTCGTAAGGTTACTCTGAGCAAGGGGGGCAGCACGGGACCCGGAACTGGGGGAAACTCACCATTCAAAACAGCGAGCACGGGTGTGAATTTTGTAAATAAACAAGACACGTACGTGGTCTGAACTTCGGTTTTTAGCCGAAATATTGCCAAAGACCCCATTGATTCATAACAGGCCTAAAGTCATGTTATAGCAGTTGGGCGCACTTAGTGACAAGCAAGACAACAGTAAAACTGACAGGTTTTCGTATTGAGTTTTTCGTCTGTGGGCATAACCCATAAGAGAGCGAGCCTCGTAGGCGACCCCCAGCCAGCGTTGCGTAGCATTGCGTGTGCACCGAACCGAAGGACAATAATACTGAATCTACCTCCTCTATTCTCGAAGTATGATATTTTTTAGCTGGTGAGTGGATCTACCAGCCATTTTGTGCCCTGAAGGACAGTAACACTGAATCTATTTCCTCTCCTATTATTACATTTGTTTCAGCTCGCTAGTGAGTGGAGCAAATCTATCGAGCCCTCCTCTCCTAGTAAGCCCATCTTTATTGTAACAAACACCACACGTGGCATGCTATGAGATTTGTTCATTCTTACCTGTTATGAAATGAGCTGAGCAGACAGACATAGCCTAATAGAAGAACATGACTTGGGGGACCCGAGTCTGTTGTTGTTTACTCCCCCCACGTAATTAATCCCTCTTGATCGCCGCCAGCCATTTTTTCCTTTTTGATTCAAACACTGCTATTACATAAAACTGGAGGCTTGAATTTCGTTTCTTGTTGTTAAAACAACCAGTAACACAGCAGCTCTTTAGACACGGTGAAAGAAATATTTTTTTTTGCCGCTCCAATTTGCTGCTTTCCGAGCAGTTCTCTGCACTCCACAAGAAACGCCACCTTAAAACAACAACAGGACTGGAGCAGCCAACCCCAACGCTGCTGTTGCATAGCACTGAGCACTAGGCTTCCCCTCCACCGGCTGAGCTGTCCGGCGAAGCCCAACGCAGCACCTGGGTCCAAACGTGTCAGTTACCCCAGGTGAGCTACACTCTCAATCCTTCATGACAGCCACATGGTTTTCATGTTGCAAGGTTCGACGCAATTTACCCTTAGACCGAGCTTAATAGAATTATTCTACCGAACCTGTAACATTGGGTACATGAACGTATCAAGATAGACGCCGGCCATATATGTATGTCTCTCTTTTTTGCAACTTGTTTCTAGAATCACACTTTCTCACTGGCCCATCATGAGCCGGACTTCCCGACTGTGAGTTGGACGGTGTGACCGCACGACTGAAGAGACTGAGAAGACTGGACATCACGCAATAGCAACTGAATTCTTTAGATTTTGGGGATTCTCTTCGGGCATCGCGACAGGCAAACCTGTAAACTTTGACAACACTGACGATGATGGCTTATCGGTGAATCGCATCCGTCGTTTATAGCTGCCCATTTATGGTAATTAAAAGTCGAAAGGACATTATGAGTGCTCGCTGCCAAGACACAGCTGTAGTTTTACTTCCTCTTGTGCTCAGCACTCACTGGCTGGGCTGCGTTCAGATTGGACTCCAGCTCTACACTACAGGAGGACATCAAGATGTGTCCAGATTCAAGTGGTAAATATCAACATGTTGGCACATCAAGGACGAGCAGACCTGCGCTCACGGGGGGTCGGGGGGGAAGCAGTGCCAGTCTGTGAGAGAGAGGAGGCAGCAAAGAGACAAAACACCGCAACAGTGTGAGGGTTGGGAACCGCTCCCAAATTTGTAAGAGCTGTGGGATTTATGAAAACTGTGGTTATTTGCACAGCAAAGTTGCACGCACCTGTAAAATAGAGCTGGTGTGTGTGTGTGTGTTGGGGGGGGCGAGGGGGTATTCTAAGGGTTTTTGGGTGTGGGGATGATTGTATATTCTGTTTCCCAGTGTTTTTGCTCTCTTAAAGAGATATGCAACCCCAAGAAATCAGAGCGTTCACTCAGACGTTCATCATGTCAGTTTTTCAAAAAAGGGCGGGGAGTTTTCAGGCTTTCGAATCCACCCACTCCACATTTGGATAGGATGGGCTTTTGTGGGGCGGGCAAATTTCAGAACCAATCACTAGAGGATCACAATGGAAATAAGCCTTTGGCTTTATTGTGTACTTAATCCTCGGCATGTGTTAATGTATGTAAACTGTCTTCATTTGAAGCTTTTTTATGTGGATTTTACATTGTGTTAAATAAACTACTACTACTACTACTACTAATGGCAGGGCTCTGTGCATTTCCTGCTCACACATGTGTAGTTTCAGTTAAAGCCAGCTAGCGCTGTGAATGGATCTGCTGCTCATGTTTCTCCCTTCCACCACCCCCTCCCTTCTCCTGTCCAAACTAACCTCGCGTCACCAGGCTCTCTCAGTCCAAACACCAGCATTGTTTGGATATTTCCCAGAAAGCTTTGAGGCGTAACTTTTGACAAGAAAACCATCAAATCTGGCTCAAAAGTGAGATAGAAATAAAGACAGAAATAATATTTATTTTTAACACAACATGCAATTCTGGAATATTTGAATATTGGACAAAATCAAATGAAATTAAATTTAAACCCTAAGAGAAACACACATACAGCGATGGGGTGTATATATACCCCTTGCAAATACAATGTGATATAGTGAAATGGGAAGTTTCACCGTAACATGGTTGCACTGTGATATCCACTCCAACAAGACTTGCTTACTTGATGCCACTTTTTCAATAAAAATACATTTATGCAATGACTTTACATAATGTATATTTATGTTGCATCATTTAGCCTGTGCTGTGGTGTGGAGGAGCAGCAGGTAAAAGTTATAAAACTAAGCCTGCCCTGAATGAGCCTTGTTCATTATTGTGAAAGTTAGCGTTAGCATTAGCACAATACTGAGGGTTCCAAAATGTTGCCGATACGCTGGGATGCGTTTACAACATGTCTAAAGATGATGGAAGTGGATGGTATCAGGAATGTCACCGATAGTTACAGGTGAGCTTACAACCTTTATCTGAAGGTAGTAGAAGTATATGGATGCATCAGGACCACTGGGGGAGTGAGCCAAAAGCTGTCGGGGTCTGTGTTATTCAGTGTAGCTTGAGGCTAAATTAGCCCCGAGCATATTAGCCTGGCTAACATGCTAGCGTGATGCAGGCAGACAGGAGTCGGCTAATAATGCTAATTAGCATTGGCCGAAGTTTTGCAATGAAAGCTAGAGCAGTTTCTTGAAATGAATTCTAACCAGCCGAAATATAATGTAATGTCCTTATCTTAACTATTTTCCTACTATGTTTTAGATTCTATTTTCCTACTGTTTTAAGCTTGTAGTATTTTACCTGCCCAGGGACTACGGGTGGAAAACCGAATTTCTGCTATAACCTGGTATGACACATCTCTCCATATTTCATAAGGTTAATGTTCTTCTTTTAAAAATAAAGAAATTCATTCATGAAACTGACTGTCATTGTTCTGCCTGATTTATAGGCAGATCAATCAAACTGTGGCTGACTGCGGAGCGACTGAAAAGAGCTGTCAAGTTTGGCTTCAAATAAATAATAATAATAATAATAATAAACAAATAAATAACAATCCTTCATCCATAGTTTAAAATAATCAACTCCATAATATTCTTTGCATTGGATGAGCTTATTTCTCAAATCAAATTAAAGCTATAACTACTGTTAGGTGCCCTAAACTAACTAACCCAGTGGTCTCCAACCTTCGGGTCGCGACCCTAAGTGCGGTCGCCTGGAATTCAAAAAGGGAGATACAAAAAAAAAAAAAAAAATTGGGTGGGCAAGATAAATATAGAATCGGCCCTGTCTGCCTCTGTCCTGGTGGGTGGAGGTGTGATGCCTGCCTCCTGGTGGGTGGAGGTGTGATGTCTGTCTCTGTCCTGGTGGGTCTGCCTCTGTCCTAGTGGGTGGAGGTGTGATGTCTGCCTCTGTCCTAGTGGGTGGAGGTGTGATGCCTGCCTCTGTCCTGGTGGGTTGAGGTGTGATGTCTGTCCCTATCCTGGTGGGTGGAGGTGTGATGTCTGCCTCTGTCCTAGTGGGTGGAGGTGTGATGCCTGCCTCTGTCCTAGTGGGTGGAGGTGTGATGTCTGCCTCTGTCCTGGTGGGTTGAGGTGTGATGCCTGCCTCCTGGTGGGTGGAGGTGTGATGACTGCCTCTGTCCTGGTGGGTGGAGGTGTGATGTCTGTCTCTGTCCTGGTGGGTGGAGGTGTGATGTCTGTCTCTGTCCTGGTGGGTGGAGGTGTGATGTCTGCCTCTGTCCTAGTGGGTGGAGGTGTGATGTCTGTCTCTGTCCTGGTGGGTGGAGGTGTGATGTCTGTCTCTGTCCTAGTGGGTGGAGGTGTGATGTCTGCCTCTGTCCTGGTGGGTGGAGGTGTGATGTCTGCCTCTGTCCTGGTGGGTGGAGGTGTGATGTCTGCCTCTGTCCTAGTGGGTGGAGGTGTGATGTCTGCCTCTGTCCTAGTGGGTTGAGGTGTGATGTCTGCCTCTATCCTGGTGGGTGGAGGTGTGATGTCTGCCTCTGTCCTGGTGGGTGGAGGTGTGATGTCTGCCTCTGTCCTAGTGGGTGGAGGTGTGATGTCTGGCTCTGGCAGCCTCTCTGTGGCACCAGCGAGTAGCAGTAGCAGTGCCCGATCCAAGCAGATGAGAGCCAGCATGGCGCGGGAATCCCAGCGGCTTTGACTCGCTTTGATTTCCCTGTGTAAACCAAGAAACAGATGGCAGAACGAACCACCTTTCTCCTTCTCCACACATCGGCTGTTATAATTACACAGGAAACGGAGTAAGATGCTGTTTACCAGCTGCAACAGTGTTGGCTGCTATAGTTTTCACCGTGTGTGTGTGTGTGTGTGTGTGTGTGTGGGTGTGTGTGTGTGTGTGTGTGTCTGTGTGTGTGTGTCTGTGTGTGTGTGTCTGTGTGTGTGTGTGTGTGTGTGTGTGTGTGTGTGTGTGTGTGTGTGTGTGTGTGTGTGTGTGTGTGTGTGTCTGTTTATAGCGATAGAGACTAAAAATAATCATAATAATTGTTGTGACTTTGTACCTACCTATGTCTGGTAATGGAGCCCCCCAGCACAAGAATGTCACACGTGCATAATTGTACAACGGGGTCTGGGTGACAATATCTTGAAGCTTGAAAGAGAGAGAGCGCTAAAGCTTCATTCAATGACCAAATATAAGAGTTCCTGTTTGGACGTTTAGCCTTCAAAATAAAAGCGGCCGCTATGCAACCACATACTATTTTTAGCCATTGCGGCTAAAATAAGATCATACAGTACCACAATAGCTCTTTGACAGTGACGCGCACCTAGTCCCATGTGGTCACACTCAACGTCGACGTCAGCAAGCTTCCAGCGACGGATATCATCTACGGCTGGCTACTGCGAGGCTAATGCGCACCTTGCTAGCGTTTTTTTTTTTTTTTTTTTTTACAGGAAGTCAACAACCGGCTACCAGCACTCACACTGTCAATGTTGCCGTTAGGCTACACCATATTTGTACATGCAGTTTATCTGAAGACGATTTGTTATGGATTCTGTTCCATCTTTTCGCTGTTGTTGTTTTGTTCTGTTTTTTGCTTGGGTGTGCGCACCGAATTATTAACGGCACTGAACCGATGTCTGAAAATGAAACAAAAAAACGATATACCAGAGACTGGGAAAGAAGAAAGAGAGAGAGACGGAGCCACACCCCCAGATTTCTCCTTTGGCTTTTACTTTCTACTTAGCATGGAATTTGACATGTGGCATTCAAGGGATAGTTCAATTTTTTTTAAAGCCTAGCCCTATTTGCTACTTACCAATATGATGATGTTGATTGGTAGAGTTCTTTCTCAGCACAATCCATGCTGTTCCTCATAGTATTTTAGCCTCACTCCACTGGCTGCCCATGCATTTTAGAATTCATTTTAAAGTTATTTTATTTGCTTTTAAAGCCCTAAGCCCTCGCCCCCCTACCTCTCTGAGCTGCTGCACGTTCACGCACCTTCCCGCTCCCTCAGGTCAGCTGACCAGCTGCTCCTGGCAGTGCCTAAAACCAGGCGTAAGCTCAGAGGGGATCTCGCCTTCTCTGTAGTGGCTCCTAAGCCTACCGCTTCAGATTAGGCAGGCCTCCTCACTGTCCCACTTTAAAGGCCTCCTCAAAACGCACTTTTTCTCCTTGGCCTTCGCTGCCATGTAGGATGCTGATTTTATGACCCGTGAGTTGCTTTTATGTTTTTATGTTTCATGCATTCTATTATTTTATACTTTTTATTTTGTTTTTATGCATTTTATTGATTTTTGCTTTTATATATTTTACGTAACGTCTTTTATTATGTTTATTCATTTCATTGATTTTATCTGATTTCATTGATTTATTGGCTGATTGTTCTTCAGTACTCTGTACAGCACTTTGGTCCTCCTCTGGTTGTTTTAAAGCGCTTTATAAATAAAGTTGGATTGGATTGGATTGGATAGTAGCTCTGGAAAGTTGGGCAACAAACAAATTCAAGGTCAATGGGGTCACGCTCCTATATGTACAAGCTAAGCTCACTGAAATTTACTTTGTGTGCACTGTGGATGAAAATGTGAACTATTATATGAACTATTATACTATATATATATATATATATGATTTGCACGATTCACATACCTTTAAAAAAAGACTAAGAAAAACAACAGCCGGCTACCACTGAGAATCAAAGGGAAACATCAAAGTCCAGGAAAAAAGGTGAATACAGTAGTTTTTGTAAATGTGTGTGATCCGAGCAAGGGGCTCCACTGCTCCCCCACTTTATGCCCCCCTGGCCCACATTCGGTTGCGGGTGTCGCAGCGTCGTGCCAGATGGTCTCTTTTTTCCCATTTTAGTTATTTTGCTTGCTATTCCCGCTTGCCTCGCGTCATCAAACCGCTTTGTCATTTGAAATCCATTGAAAGCACGAGGATTAATAATTAGGCAAGGCAAAGGGCTAGGCAAGATGGAGAGGTCTTCCCTGCAGGGGAGATGAATCTGTGAAATACGTCTCCTATTCACCATCTTATTGCGGATAACAAAGAGGAGGGGCGGAAATCCTATAAAAAAAAATAAGGATTGGAAAATGTGTTATCTATAGATTGTGTGGCACATAAGATTCTGTTTTTGCACACAAATTTTGAATCTGAATGACACTCCCTCTCGAAACACACGATGGTGTCTGTGCCTTCTTGCTTTTCTGAGCAGCTGAGTGCATGTTGTGATGTTGCAGTCAGAGCAGCAGCAGACTCAGGGGAGAACAGAGCAGCAGCAGACTCAGGGTAGAACAGAGCAGCAGCAGACTCAGGGTAGAACAGAGCAGCAGCAGACTCAGGGGAGAACAGAGCAGCAGCAGACTCAGGGTAGAACAGAGCAGCAGCAGACTCAGGGGAGAACAGAGCAGCAGCAGACTCAGGGGAGAACAGAGGGGAGTTGTTGAGCAGTTGTTGGTGCAATTTCGGCTCGGGTCCAATTTCAGCTCGGGCAGGCATTTGATTGGCTCTACGTCAGGCACGTGGTGGGCTTAACGTGGGCAAAATGGCCGACAGCTTTAGATTAGCTAACAAGCTAACGCTAAGCTACTGATGTTATCAGACATCATAGACATTAAAAATATAAATCAGGGTTAGGGTTATAGGGTTAGACCCCGTTGTGGACCACAAGCTGAGCACTTACAGAATCTGTAAGCTGAGTAGATCCTGTACCTACACAGGCGCAGCGAGCGTGCCTCTGCTGCACAAACATGGATTATATAGATCCACGTATTGCATGCAGCTGCACAGAGCAGGAGCAGTGGATGTCCTGTAACATGTATGATGATGAGCGTCAGCGTTTGGATGACTTCATGCAATGATACTTTTCATTTATCTGTGCCATAAACCTCAAGATGATGATTGTCAGATGAATACAGATATCACTACACCTCTATCCCCTCACCAACAAGGCCAGATTAGCACCCGCAGGGGCCCCTGGGCACTGTAGACTCCCCCCCTCCCACCCCCATACCATTTCACTCAGCCCAAAACGAAATAATAATAATAATCATAATAATAATAATAAAGAAAAGGTTAAAAGATCAACTGGGTGGGGGGGTTCATGCAGAGGCCTCCTGGGGGCCTGCCCAGGTTGCCCATGGTAGATCCAGCCTTGCTCACCAATTACTTTTGGGATTAATATGATTTATAAGGCTCAAACTTTGGGACACTTTGATCATATACGCATACACAAACAAATAAACAAGCAAACACACTCACTCACTCGCACACACATGCCCACATACGCCACTTGGCAAACGAGGAAGTAACTTCAGTTACTGCTAGTTCAGTTACTTAATTTTAGGTCTTGGTGTGTGGATTTACTACGAAAATTACCGTTTAACGTAACTTTGGATTATTATTTCATCACGTGTTTCATCACATGTTGTGAGTACACGCGTCACAACATGTACATGTGAGTGTTTTTGGTGCTGTGCATTTTGAGCGACTGAAGGAGTAGGCAAACATTCCATAGACAGCAATTGTAGCGCTAAGCTATTAGCAGTGCTCGGCTTTAGCCTACTGCAGTTTGTACTGCACGCAGATTGAAAATAAACCCATGTACATTCTAGTTTTAATATCGGCAAAATGGCAAATGGCCTAAACTCTCAAAATGTTGGCCTATCCCTTTTAAGCCCCCCTCCAGTGTATTTTCACGTGTTGGTGAGTCATGACCAGGGCCCCAGGAACAGCACCGGGCTGTGAAGCAATTTGAACATGGTGGCCAAGCTCGGTATTGCAAGTCAAGTGACGCCATGCAGCCCAAAAAGATACATTCTCATCCACTTACATGGGGAAAGCACAACTGTTAAAGGAGAATTTCGTTTTTTTTTAACCTGGAGCCATTTCCTGGCATTAATTATGATTTGGCCACTCACCTAGCGATGTCTGCAGCGTTTCTGGGCGTCCTAGCGTTGTTTTGAGATCAATATCGTCCAAGTCAGTCGTAAAATGGAGTTGATTTGGGGCCAAGTGGTAGCCTGTATTTCCTGCATCTAAATAGCTATTTTTCTTCCCGTTTTCGCCACATATCGCCGTAATCTGATCCGTCAACATCCAGCCGAGTGTTATTTCACCCCAGGCTGTTTCCTGGAGTGCACAGGGATCAAATTACCTCAAACGTGATCTAGGTCACCAAGTCTCGTGAAGTCCCGCGATACTTTCCTGTCGACTGGCCAAATACAGGCAGGACGCTTTGCGGTCGTGGTTTTAGCGTAACCTATGTGGGGTTTGGCGTAACCTATGTGGGGTTTGGCATAACCTTCGTTATTTCGAATCCCACATAGGTTACGCCAAACCCCACATAGGTTACGCTAAAACCACGACCGCAAAGCGTCCTGCCTGTATTTGGCCAGTCGACAGGAAAGTATCGCGGGACTTCACGAGACTTGGTGACCTAGATCACGTTTGAGGTAATTTGATCCCTGTGCACTCCAGGAAACAGCCTGGGGTGAAATAACACTCGGCTGGATGTTGACGGATCAGATTACGGCGATATTTGGCGAAAAAGGGAAGAAAAATAGCTATTTAGATGCAGGAAATACAGGCTCACACTTGGCCCCAAATCAACTCCACTTTACGACTGACTTGGACGCTATTGATATCAAAACAACGCTAGGACGCCCAGATACGCCGCGGGGATCGCCTGGTGAGTGGACAAATCATAATTAATGGCAGGAGATGGCTCCAGGTTCGAAAAAACCGAAATTCTCCTTTAAGCCCAGGGGCATTTTTTTTACAGGTGTCACTCAAAGTCAAAAACAACTCTTTTAACTATATATTTTTTTTATGAGGCAATTTTTCTTCAGAAGCCACTTATTCACTCATTTAATCTTATTTTAATGTTTTATTCTTTTATTCTTTTACTCTTTTATTCTTTTATCCATTATCCCGCTGCTGGTTTTATTGTTTATTGTTGATTTTATATTCTTTTACCTACGGGTATGTATGATTTCAACAAATTGTGCAATAGGGCTGTGCAATTTCATGTCTCAGTTGGCATCTCCCCACTGTGTCTTAGTGCAATGCTGTGTCTGTCCTGTTTGTGTTTACTTGTGTTTTTGTAATGCCGGATGTGGCTATGTGCACTTTTTGCCCAAGACAAATTTCCCTTCTGGGACAATAAAGTTTATCTCATCATCTCTCTCATCTCATCATCTCTCCCACCTGGAGGGGAGGGACACCTATGTGAGAATGCTGTTCGTGGACTACAGCTCAGCATTCAACACCATAGTGCCCTCCAGGTTGGTCAGCAAGATCAGGGATCTGGGACTGAACACAGGATGCTGGACTTTCTGACAGGCCGCCGCCGCCAGGTGGTGAGAGTAGACAACCACACCTCCTCCCCACTGACCATCAACATAGGAGCGCTGCAGGGCTGTGTCTCCAGCCCCTTCTGCTACGACCTTTACACCCACGACTGCATAGCGACACAGACTTCAAACACCATTGTGAAGTTTGCAGATGACACAGCAGTTGTGGGGCTGATCTCCAATGACGATGAGACGGCCTACAGGAAAGAAGTGGATGCCCTGGAACAGTGGTGCCAGGACAACCACCTCTCCCTGAACATCTCCAAGACCAAGGAGGTCATTGTGGATTACAGGAAGGGGAGAGAGACTCACCCCCCCAGTCACCATCAACGGCACCATGGCGGAAAGGGTGGACAGCTTCAAGTACCTGGGAGTCAACATCCACCAGGATGTTGTCCAGGATGTGGACTTTTTGACGACCACTGTCGTCAAAAAGGCCCAACAGCGACTGCACAGACTCGAGACGCCTAAAGAAATTTGGCCTGAGGCCCCAAATCCTCAGGGACTTCTACAGAAGCACCATTGAGAGCCTGGTGACCAGCTGTTTCACTACCTGGTATGGGAACTGTACCACCATGGACCGCAAGGCACTGAGAAGGGTGAGGCGTGGGCAAGTTTGCCTTGCTGTATTGATTTCAAAATGGCCCCACCTCTCATCGCTGCCGTCCGTCGCTCATCACCTTGCAAAGCATGCTGGGATACCTGCCGTCAGGACATCGCGAACGACAAGATGAGAGGAGGGGCCAAAATCAAAATAGACCAATTGAAGACGGAAATACAGCAAGGCAGCCAACCAAGCTGCAGCAGCGGGGCAGGGCTTGAAAGGGCGAAGGCAAAACGATCTCCCAGTATGGTTTTTGGCGGGCAGGAACCCTGACACTGTGCGTGTGTGTGTGTGTGTGTGCGGTCATGTTTCGAGCCGCTCTCTTTATATAGCGGCGTGTCAAAGCCTCGCCAATGCGGGCGTGCGTTTGCGTGAATGTGTGTGCGTGCGTGTGTGCGTGCGTGTGTGCATGCGGCCTTCAAACGCTATCGTCCTCGAGGCGAGACACTCCCTCGTCTCCCTACGCCTGTGTGTCTGCAGACCGAGAAGGGGCGGGGCCTAGGCTAAATCTCGTTGCACACATCTCGCCACACACATCTCGCCCGCAAACACACATAGTCACTTATAGAAGCTTAAAAAAGATGATTGTATTCTAAGTGTTCCTCTCTTCTTCTTTTGCAGAGGCAAGCATCTGGAGCAGTGACTGGCAACAGCAAAGCATCTGCTGGAAAAGGTACTTTACAACCACACAGAAAGTTAACTCTAAAAAAGTATGCAGAGATACAATAGTATCATTAATCAGTCATAAGTCATCGTAAGTCATTAATCAGACTATGCTCTTTAGCATGTAAACGGGAATATAAATGGAACATTCCATGAGCTCTATAATCTTGTTCTGACCAAGTCCCATCTTTTTTTCCCAGTAATAGTACATCTTCGCTATTGTGAAGTCACTTTCTTCTTAAGAATGCAACAGATTCTCATGCAGTGCATCAAAATACGCTGAATTGTCACGCCCCTCTGAGTCATTATTGCCATGCTCCGTCTGCGTCATTATGCCACACCCCCTCTGCATCATTATACCACGCCCTCTTTATCCGAGCTGTAGTACCACTGTGGGGAAGTGTATATTTATCCATAAAGGTCATCGTCGTTGTCTTCGTTGAAAACTTGGCCACTCCCAGTTCCCCCTGTGCCATGGCTTGGACCGCTGGCCCCTGTAGCACTGGAGGGAAACCTGAAGCCGCCAAAACCACGGCTCTGCTGCAGTGTCTGTGCAAACATCTCATATTTGCGGATGTCGTTGTCGCTGACGGAGCGACGAGCAAATCGCATGGCCTCTTCAAAGTGATCCTTCCTGATCTCCGGCACAGGGTCGCCCTCCTCCACCTCCATAGCTGATGGGTTGGTCTGCCTCTCCTTCTCTCTGTAGATCTCATTCTCGATGCACTCTCTAATGGCCAGCTTACACGCCCGCTGGCATATCTCTGTGAGATCAGCTCCAGAGAAGCCGTTGGTCATATTAGCTAGGAAGTACAAGTCCACATCCTTGCTGATTGGGCTTTTGCGGAGGTTAGCCTTGAGGATGTTGATCCTGCTCTTCTCGTCGGGGAGGGGGATGTAGATGAGCTGGTCCAGACGGCCGGGTCTCAGGATGGCAGGGTCAATGATGTCTGGTCTGTTTGTGGCTCCGATGATAAAGACATTCTTCTTGCTGGACATTCCATCCATCTCGGTCAGGATTTGGTTGATGACACGGTCAGCTGCTCCACTGCCATCTCCCATGTTGCCGCCACGGGCCTTGGCTATGGAATCCAGCTCATCAAAGAAGAGAACACATGGGGCTGCCTGGCGAGCCTTGTCAAAGATCTCCCTGACGTTGGCCTCTGACTCTCCGAACCACATAGTGAGCAGCTCAGGTCCTTTGATGGAGATGAAGTTGGCTTGGCACTCGTTGGCAATGGCCTTGGCCAGCAGGGTCTTACCACAACCAGGTGGACCATAGAACAACACACCCTTGGACGGGGTCATGCCGAACTTCAGGAACTTCTCTGGGTGTTCCACTGGATACTGCACCAACTCCTGCAGCTCCCTCTTGACATCATTCAGACCTCCGATGTCCTCCCAGGTGATGTTGGGAACCTCAACCACAGTCTCTCTCAGAGCTGATGGGTTGCTCTGGCTCATGGCCCACTTGAAGTCATCCATGGTGACAGCCAGGGAGTTCATAACTTCAACGTCAATGGTCTCATCCTCTAGGTCGATCAGGTCCATCTTCTTTCTGATGGCCTGCAGGGCAGCCTCAGAGCAAAGTGCAGCCAAATCGGCACCCACGTGCCCATGGGTCTCATTGGCCAACGGTTCCAGGTCAACATCATCAGCCAGCTTCATGTTCTTGGTGTGAATCTGGAGTATCTCCAGTCTGCCAGTCATGTCTGGAATGCCAATGTCCACTTCCTTATCAAAACGCCCAAATCTCCTCAGCGCTGGGTCAATGCTGTTGGGTCTGTTGGTAGCAGCCATAACGATGACATGAGCTCTCTGTTTCAGGCCATCCATGAGAGTCAGGAGCTGAGACACAATGCGCTTCTCCACCTCTCCATGAGTCTTCTCTCTCTTGGGAGCGATAGCATCAAGCTCATCAATGAAGATGATGGCAGGAGAATTCTTCTCAGCTTCCACAAAGGCCTTTCTCAAGTTACTCTCACTCTCTCCTGCCAACTTACTCATGATCTCAGGGCCATTGATAAGGAAGAAGAAGGCACCAGTTTCATTGGCCACGGCTCTTGCAATCAAGGTCTTTCCTGTTCCAGGGGGTCCATACAGCAGGATTCCACGTGGGGGCTTGACTCCAATGGCCTTGAACAGTGCAGGGTGTCTGAGAGGCAGCTCCACCATCTCTTTGATCTGAGCTAGTTGCTTTCTCACTCCTCCTATATCGTCATAGCCAACCTCATTCAGGGACTCCTCCTCATCCTCTCTCCTGATGGGCTCTCCCTCACAGTGGATGACCGTATCAGGAGCGACGATGCAGTAGGGAGAGGGATCAGTCTCCACCACCTTGAACTCCACAGCACGCATGCCTCCCCTGATAAGGAAAATATCACCTTTGTGGATTGGCCTGTAAGCCTCTAGAAAGTATGGCTTCAGGTAGACCTCAAACAGGTTTCCAGTAATTCCTTCTACTGTGTCATCTATTGGGAGAACATGGATCCTCTTTCCATACTTCACATCAGGGCATGGCTGAATGCTGATGACGTCCCCCAGTCGGACCCTCAGGTTGTTGCGGAGAACCCTGTTCATGCGGACCTTCTCATCAGAACAGGTTTCATCAGAGAACACAATGCACACAGTCTCCTTCCTCTTCTTTCCTTTCATCAGCACTGTGTCTCCACGGAAGAGCTGCAGCTCATCCATCTTGGTCTGAGAAAGGGAGACCATGCTATTGTCTTCATTGATGGATTCATCAACAATCAATCTGTTAGGCCTCTTCTTCTGTTTCAGAATCGCAGTGGATAGATCATTTTTGGATTCCCCTCCCTTGGCCATGGTCATCCACCTGGATTTATATTTAGAAATAAAGAAACTCTTGCTAAATGTTTAACTAGCTCTAGACTGAAATCCACTCCTAATAACCCTTTGCAGGAAAGGATTTATGACATCACTGATGATGTCACAATGTCTATTTATTTATTTATTTATTTATTTCAGGGACAGTGCAACATTAATGAACATTTGCATGTAAATGTGCCGGATTATAGCCTTAGCTAATTTCCATCCGTAGTCCCTCGACAGGTAGAAGAGGTAAGGTACAAAAAGTTTAAAAGAAGAAGAAATAGAAAAATTAGTGCATACATAGGGCAACTGACAGGGATACGATGTAAGTGACATATACATACATATGGGGTAAAGAGAGGAGACATACATATACATGAAGGAGGCATTTAACTTTCCAATTCAGGTGTGCACATACAGACTTTCAATTCAGGTATGCAATACAAATAAAGCAAAAACAGGAGACATTAGGGACATTGACTAAGGTAGACATTGGACTTTCAGGGTTATACATATACAAAAAAACAACAACAACAACAACACATGAAACAAAAGGGTTTAGATGTGGTCGCAGTTTTGGTTTGATCTGAGCCATGACTTTAACAGCCCCTTGAAGGTGTGAATACCGCTACTCTCTCTGACTGACATTGGTAGCCTATTCCACAGTGACTATGACATCATCAGTGTCTCATAAATCACTGATATCACTTATATACTATAATAATAATCCTATAATTATAGCTGCTGCGCAGCAATGGGTCGTGGCCGGGCAAGTCTCAAGGCTTTGAGCTAGAGGTCTTCGGGTATGCCCGACCCCCCGAATACCCGAGGTTCCGACCCGGACCCGGCCGGGTCTGGGTCCATTCAAAAGAAGTGCCAAACCGCTTGACCAAACCCTTAGAAAAGTCATAGCACACCTGTCCTCAATAAGCCGCATGTTTTGAGTTCGGACATGTCTATGTGGCGCAGAAATTGTGGGGGTTATTACGCACCAAAAAAGTGGCTGCTGCGTAGCAATGGGTCGTGGCTGGGCAAGTCTCAAGGCTTTAAGGTATTATGACATCACAATTGCTCGAGTGACATCAGTGATGGCATCACAATTGCTTGACTGACTGATGACATCACAAATACAACCTAATTGCCAAAGGTAATTAAGGTAATTAGGCTATACACGGGGCCAGAATTCAACGTTTTGATGCACTGTGCGCTCAATTTTTGACCGATCGAAAATCTGGTTTGATAATTTTGTGTAGAACAGTCTAACGATGCAGATGCTGAAGTTTGGTGTCGTTTGAAGAAAAAATGTGGGAGGAGTAGGGTTTAATTCGTTTTTGCAGTTTTTGCAGTTTTGCGGTCTTTAGACTTCATAATTGGCCATAGGTTGCATTGTACAAAAGCTTCCCCTCATTTAGGCGCACATTTCGGTGAAAGTTGCAAAGCCGTAGCACGTATGCCTGAAGTTTTAAACTTTAGACGGTCGCTGTAGTGCCACCGTTAGGACTATTGGCCCCAAATTTGTGTCAAAGACGTTTGGCATGGGACTGGACCTTTGTGCAAAGTTTGGTTAGTTTTCATCCATGGGAAGGCGAACTTCCCGGGAGGAAGAAAAAAAAAAAAATAATAATAATACAGGCAAATACAATAAGTGGCCCTGCCGCTTCGCTGGCCCGGCCACTAATAAATATAGCCGCAAGCGGCGATGCGGGGTCCAAGCTTCTGGTGACTTGGGGGTTATATGTCAGATAATATAGACACTGAATTGCACATTTAGTCAGAGTTGATATGTGCACAAGTGTACCAAGTTTGCAAGTAATATGTAGTAAGTAGCAGTGGTGGTGGTAAGCCAAATGGTGGCTGTCAAAGAGGCTTATTAAGCAATGGACTTTTTCTAGGCAAACTGTCATAATTTCAAATCCTAGCTTCCTGATAAGCTTAGATGTGTTAGCCATGAGTGGACAGCTTACTGAGGTGTTGCTTTTGTGGTGTTCCGAGTCCATTGGATGAAGATAGTGTGCTGCTTCTACTGTACACTTCTGATCATGGTTATAGATGTGCTCAGTGAGGAAAGGATTAAACAAACTGTTCCTGAATGGTGATCTAAGTAATTGGTTGTCACAATGAAAAGTCAATGCTTTTGTAGTAGTGGTGGTAGTAAATCTGGTCTGCATAAGCACAAGGCCAGAATTTGAACCATTTGTCTTGAAATTAATGTAAAATCCTAACTATTACTAGATACTCCACATGGTACATTCATAGTGTCTCTGTATAGGTATAACAAGATTAATATTCAGGTTGTGTAAATCACCCTTTATGTCAAACTGTTAGTGGCTTAATAGGTTATCAGTTAACAAGTTACTTGTCTGTTATTCAGATGTTTTAAAAGGGTAAGCTTGGGCACAGTGGACATCTACAAGTTGGCAATAAAAGTGTAAGCTCAAGGTTGACTAAAGGAGTTAGGATATAATGCATAAAAAACTGGGACAAAAGACAGCAAAGGAGGCAGATATATGATTCAAACAATAAGTTTTTATTGCAAATAATAGTTTTTATGAAATGAAAAACTTAAAGTAAAAAGAAATATATCAATCCATTTTGTCCTTGTGTGGGGCTGAGTCGGGGTTTCTGGACTGTGTGGAGGGACTGTCGAGTCTTGGAGTCAAGTCTGAGTCAGGGCTATGATTTGTCTATTACGTCAACTCAGATGTGATTGAGCATGAGGATAGCTTCTTCCATTTCATCTGTAGTCATTTGAGTTGGTGATTTTGTAAGCAGTGGTGTGATAAGTGCGAGTGGGATGGTGTATGATGTTTCCTGGTTATTGATGGACAGAGAGAATTGGATATGTGTTTTGCGGTTTCTGTTTTATGGCGTTGATTGCATTTGTGACATTTGTATGTGAGTGAGTCAAAGTGTACAGTAGTGATAGGTGCCAAAAACAGAAGTACTTGTTTGTGATGGTGGCAGAAGAGACTTCACCATAGATGCTTTGAGTGGTGGGTGGTGGTGGTTCTGTGTATGATTAAAGTGCAGTGGTGGGTGTTGATGTTGTGGTTGGGGTGGTTGTCAGATATGTATTGGTTTGTATGCATGTATGGATAGGTTGGTCAGGTGGTACCAGTCGTCAATGTCAGGTTTACAGTACCCCCACACAGCTAGGTCAATGGTTCCAGTTGCGTCAATGAGGAGGAAGGTTGTTGTATTCATGGTGGTGCCGGCTCAGGTTGTTGCTTCAGTTGTGGGTTTTACCAGTTTGATTACTTTGCAAGTGATGTTGATCTGTGGAAGAGCATGGCATAAACAGACAAATTAGTCATAGGAAGTAGTATGTTTAGCTTTTATAACTTCACATTGACATGACACTATTTGCATATAGGTTGACTTTAGAAAATCTGGAGTATGTAATTCAAATTCAAAGATTCAAGGCCAAGGTTCAGTAGGTGGCATTTTGTTTTTGCATGATATTGTATGTTTTATCTAATGTCACTACTGTGGCATAGGGTGCAAAAAAAGATAGTAGACTTACTTTTTCGAAGTGGCGTCCTTCATTCAGAATGGTGGTGGTTGCATGTGAATAGCCACCCAGGGAGTGATGGATTATGGGAATTTGAGTCCGAGTCTCCAAGCCCTGAGTCAATTAGGTGGCTCACACGTGTGTGTGTGTGTGTGTGTGTGTGTGTGTGTGTGTGTGTGTGTGTGTGTGTGTGTGTGTGTGTGTGTGTGTGTGTGTGTGTGGATTGGGGGGGGGGGGTGTCACAGCAGGTGGCATTAAAAGTTTAGACATTACAAGTACCGCATAGTACCACACTTCAAATAAACCAAACTATACCTTTCACAAATCAACTCAATAAGTGTCAAACTAAATGAATGCCTGCTAAACTGTTTTCGGATGTGTGAGATGTGCAAAATAAATCAGCATTGTTTTTCGGTGGAGTGTCCCTTTAAGGCCAAAACTCTTAACATCTTACTTGGCTTTAATTAAACACACAAGATAGGAATACATTTCAAATTTGTATACCCATAGCTCCACCCATCTTCCCAGGGGGGGGGGGGGGGGGATGCAAACACACAAACAATAACTCACCAATTCAGCTTCAGAGTTTAGATTCAACAGGGCACCATTGGCCCGGTGGATATCTACAGATCAGTAAAGGCGCAACCAATCACTTCAAGTTCAAACATTAACATTAACATGGTACATTCATGTCCACATTTTTAGTAGCGTTTTAAACATAAATTTAACATTTTTAACTTTGTGTTATTCTTTCGTAATTTATACTTTTAACTTATGCTTTTAACTTATTAAACTAAAACACAATATGAATTCAAAGATGCAAACACAAAAATGAAATTGGTGCTGCAATACAATGGTTCCTTCCAATTGAAGCAATTTAACAAATAAATTAAGCAGCATTGCATCAAACATTTAAGCAGCATTTTAAAACAACAGGAATGTAAACATATTCACCGACCATTGGCGTCTTTGAAATTAAACTCTGAGTAGAGCTTGGTGCTTCTGGTTGCTGTCTGTTTCTTTGAATGTATGACTGAGAGAATGTATTCCTTTTCAGGTGTTCTCAATCTGGTAATGAGCGGCCATTTTCCTGCTGCATCTTGGGAAGTGTAGTTTTTTGTGAGAGTAATCCCATTCCCTGGCTTATCTCTTGCACCAGGGGCTGTGTGTGTGTGTGTGTGTGTGTGTGTGTGTGTGTGTGTGTGTGTGTGTGTGTGTGTGTGTGTGTGTGTGTGTGTGTGTGTGTGTGTGCATGTGTGTGTGTGTGTGTGTGTGTGTGTGTGTGTGTGTGTGTGTGTGTGTGTGTGTGTGTGTGTGTGTGTGTGTGTGCATGCATGCGTGCGTGCGTATGTGTGTATGACACCTGTGTGTGGAGTGAAGCACTCTGGGAGATGAAGTACAGCCGTGGTGGCCATTTTAGTATGTGTGTGTGTGTGTGTGTGTGTGTGTGTCTGTGTGTGTGTGTGTGTGTTTGTGTTTGTGTTTGTTTGTTTGTTTGTTTGTTTGTTTGTTTGTTTGTGTGTGTGTGTGTGTGTGTGTGTGTGTGTGTGTGTGTGTGTGTGTGTGTGTGTGTGTGTGTGTGCGTTTGTGTGTGTTTGTGTGTGTTTAGTGTCAGGGCATGTGTCATCAAAAGTTTAAACATTTATCATTTCAAGACGGTTTCACGTATCCAAATTCTTTCTAAGTTTTTAAATCAGGGAAGTCCAGAGATGACACACAAAAAGTTTGGGCTCATTCGGGCAAATGGCCTAGGACGAGTTCGTTTTTTTTTTTTTTGAGAAAGTACAAGATGGCGGAAAATCTAGCAGACTTAAATGGGCGTGGTCTATATGGATAGATGCGCATTGATCCAGGGAATCCAGCAGATGTGGAATTTTGATTCTACGCCTCACGGTTCAACAGTTATGGGCCAATACGTGAAATGGTCTGTTATAGCGCCACCATCTGGTCAATATGGGTAATTTTTTGTCTCTGAGTAGTGGGGCACATTTCCAACCTATGTGCAAAGTCTGGCTACTGTACCCCTTACGGTTTTTGACGTGCATACTGTTTTAGCGGAGAATAATAATAAACGGAACAGATACAATAGGGATCCACGCACTTCGTGCTTGGACCCCTAATAATAATAATAAAGGCAAATACAAGAAGTGGCCTGGCCGCTTCGCCTTATGTTCAGACCTTACAGTGGACCAAATTCTTCCGGGTCCACCTAACACTTCCGGCGGTCACGGCGCAAAATAAAAGAGTTGTTTTTGGAGTGGACAGTGAAGGGGGTAAAATAAATAACGTAGCCTACTACTTTGAGCCGGTACACAGCAAGCAAGCAAGTATCCACTGTTAGCCAGGTCAGATAACGTTATCCTCGACAATGACGAGCACTTTCTTGTAAAACATACCTGGACTCCAACAAAGAAAGCTTCGGATAGTTTTCTCTCCTCCGAGGCAGCGCGATAGCAGCGCGAGCCATTAACGTCAATAAAGACCCGCAGACGTTAACGTAATTCCCTGGAATGCGAGACTTAACGAGCCAGTTACATGGCGTTGCATTCTTAGACATTGCCGTTTGCTTTTATTTGGTATGTTACATACAATTGGCTAAATTATTAGTTAATTCAGAGTTAGATGATATTGGAGCAGCGCAGCCATTTTTTATTTTATTTTATTATTATTTTTAGCCGGAAGTCGTAGGACGGCCACAGAACCGGGTCAAATGGGCGTGGCTACGTAAGGTGAATATCATCAGTGGATATGACATCATCAGTCACCACTGCCCCACTCGATGATTGTAGGGAATGACATCATCAGTGGGTGTGACATCACCACTGGCCACCACTCGGCGATTGTTGCTTTGATGGATGTAGATGTTGATTGTGTTTGTGGGTGGACGGCACCATATTGTTGACATACCGTCCTGCGCGCACACAGCGCTGCAGCTGACAACTAGTAACAGCCTTATTGACGTTTCTGTTCCATTACAAAATAGCGATGGTAATGACACCAATACAAACCCCACAGTTGTTGTTTGTATGCTGCCGTGAACGAGGTGAGGAGCTGTCAGAAAGTTTCACCTGTCTCTCCTAACTATCCACACACCTCTCCTGTGTGCTGACGTATCCTCCGTCTCGCTCCCTTCAGCTCTGTGGACGGTAGAGATAGAAACAAACCACGGGGACTTTATTGCTGTCATTACTACAGCCACGTGTAACGCAGGTCACCATCCGAACACAATTGGAACGATACAGGTAACGCTAACCGCGGCTAGCTTCCTATAAACGCTGCTCCACATAGGCTGTCACTTGAGAGCTGCATGGATCGCTATGTCGACAATATGGCGGCGGTGGGCGTGCTAGTACGTGAGTGACGTCAATCAAATAAGGTCTATAGTAATTTCTAGGGTGGAGACTCTGGAGATGATGCACCATGGGTGCATTTTTTTTTTGGCTTATATACGCCTCGGCATCTATAAGCAAATGTTTCAGTTCTTGACTATCATCGGTGCTACTGGCATGAATGTTACACAAGGGATAACATCTTGTCCTGTGTATTAATGAGTAGACAAAAGCAGATGCCATACATACAAGGTGCAACCAATCAGTCATGTGATACTTCTAATTGGATGAAATGAAATCAACTCACTTGGCTAAATAGACAGCAGTATACTATCATTCCAATCATAGTAACAGTGTGAATAAACAAAGTAAATGCAAACAAGGCAGAGATGCATGTGCCTTTTAAGTTACAAGGTTCATACAGGTGCTTATAGGCATTCATGATTGAAGTGAGGTCTCCAGACCATATTTCAAGCAGAAGGCCACTCACGCATAATCCGATCATCCCCTGACGACAGTCAAGTTCTAGCATAACGTGGTCAGTCAAAAGTCCTAGTATGATGTCTGCTATGATGTCAAATATGACGTCAGTTAATCCTCATATATATAGCAAGGGTTCTACGTCACCTCTCTCTCTCTGGCCGATCATAGCAGCAGTAGCTTCACGGCAGTCCATCTCCCTTGAAGCCGGCCTCCGAAGCATTGTTTTGCCCCACCCACCTCCCCAGTCCGCCACCAACGAGTCTTGACTCCTGATCCCCCACGGGGGGGGGGGGGGAAATCTCCTAGCCTATGCAGGTGCCCTCCTCTTGCCTCAAGAGCAGCGCCACTGGCCAATGGAGTCAAGCGCCAAAGTATTTGCCATGCATGCCGATTGCTAAATAAAGTTTGTCTAATCCTACCAACTGGCCTCTCCTGATTGAAATGCTTTTATATTAGACAGGACATGCCAGAGTGATCATGACCATAAAAGGGTCCCTGCACCCTGGTAGCAATTCATAGGAAGACCTACTTTGCAAACTGGGCCATGGTATTGTTGGCAGAATAATGTCATTCAAATCCCCAGAGTTATAAACGGCAAAATTAGTCTTGCAATACTTAACAGGATCCTTTGAAATGCATAAATGGTGTTAAGTGTAGAAGATGTGTCATCCTGATGGAATGGCAGTATGCAAGAACAAAGGCCCATTTCTAATTAAACTCACCCAGAGTAATTGACTTTTTACAGCATGGCCACTAGGGGCAGAGGCCTCTCTATAAGATGGTCTGACCGTATCTCTGTCCATCTGTCCGTCCGTCCGTCCCCACGAAAGAAAGGGAGAAAGAAAGAGAGAAAGAAAGAGAGAAAGAAAGAAAGAGGCCAGGTTCGCCGATGTCATACAGATCTATGATTTCAGGCAGCGCAGGTGAGGTGAATGTGAATCATTTTGACATTATTATCTCTATCTTGCAGAATTAATGGATGCTAACTAAGCATGGCTAGTTTTGAAAAATAGCTTGACGTTCTACCACAAATATATATTTTCCAACATATACATAAACAGATACATCCCAAGTCTTTTTGGAGTTGGAAAATGGCCAAAATAAGGATTCATGGTAGCTTTTGATACAATGCACTATGGAATTAGTGAATGTAATCTCTCCACTCCTTGAAACTGACCTTCTCAACACAACACAATAGATTCAGCAGGTTAGCAGCCCATCTACCACTAAATAGCTCCATATAGGCCCCATTCAGCACATAAAGCAGGCCCGCCCCCTCCCCCTGTGTACCTGGAGAGCTGGCGTCACCTCCTCCCTCTCTGGTGCTGCTGATATCACTGTGAGACCCGTGTTGAAATGGATTTCTGTCTCAACCACTTGCATGATAAAGTACATTGTGGTCCAGCCTCGATCCGTGGGGAAACACCTAGCGGTGATGGAGGGGAGGGGGGGTGGATTTGAAGCCCCTTAATTGAATTTGATTGAGGCGTGAATCACATTCATTTGACATTTGCTCATTTTCACACTCTTTTCGTCACCGTTCCCTTCCCTTCCCTTCCCCCCCCTTTTTTTTAAATAAAAAAATATCCCATTTTTATCCCCCGTTAGTGCAAATTTACATTTATTTATCCTGGTTGCTGCTCCACCCTCTGCCGATCTGGGGAGAGCCGAAACTGGCTCCATGCTTCCTCCGAGACATGGGCAGTAGCCAGCCGCTTCTTTTCACCTGACAGGGAAAGCTTCACCGGTAGGACATAGCACCTGGGAGGATCACGCTATCTCCTCAGCACTCCTTCAGTGCTCACATCGTCCCAGGTGGGAATATAACCCAGGACCGTCTAGCTGTGAGGCAACAGCGCTTACCACTGCGCCATTGTGCCCCCTAACCGTGTCCCCTTCCCTTCTTGGGGATTGGAACGTGAGTGAATAGCATGGAGTATTCTGTTGTAGCAGTGATCACATTTCTCTTTCAGTGCTTTCACAAATACCCCTGAAGTCATGTTTTAAGATGTATATAAAACTCTACTTTGAATCATTATTTTTTGTCCTTCATGGTTTTTCCCACACAGAAACGTTTAATTATCTTGTTAAAATCCTTAAAATGACATCTACTCCCTCATTTCCACATCTCACTTTTGTAAGTTGAAGAATATTGGACAAGGATTGGCTTCCAAACTATTTGTGATGTCACAAATTATGTTCGTATGCTAATTGGATTTTCAAAGAGCACAGAGAATCTTTCCCCATTCAGCAGGCAAATATGAAAACAGCCTTCTAGTATCAAACTCTGAACACTGCACATAATATTCTGCACAGTGTAGCCCAAACATTCAATTGTAGGAACAGAAAAACATATTTTTAAGCAGTGCAGCCGCTTCTATAAGTGACTTTGTGTGTCCGTCCGTCCGTCCGTCCGTCTTTCCATCCTTCCATTATGGCACGGACCGTACTTGCGTCCATTATGGGACGGACAGTCTGTCCTGTGAGGCCCAGCACCACAATCATCATCAAGCGTTGATTGTTGGCCAGAGTGATGTCGTTGTCATCATTGTCGAATGGTGGCCAGTGGTGACTGATGATGTCATTATTAGTAAATAAACACAATCTATCAACTAAGCATGCAAATACTGATGATGTCATGCCCTACAATCATCGATTGATGTGACTGATGATGTCTTTCATCTTTGTGACATCATCAGTGATGTCATAAATCAATTGTGACATCATCAGGGATGTCATAAATCAAATATAAGTGACATCATCAGTGATGTCATAACTCTCTACTTACCCACTGTGGCATTATTTTTCATTGTGACATCATGTCATAAATCAATTGTGACATCAGCGGGGATGTCATAAATCAAAAGACATGAGTGACATCATCAGGGATGTCATAACATTTTTATCTAAAATTGTTAGTCACGATTTTGGCGATGTCTGTTAGTCACGATTTTGGTCGGGACATTGTGACATCATCAGTGACATCATTAGTGATATCATATAAATCCCACAACATGTTGCGCCCAAATCGAGCGTACTACGCACGCAAGATTTCTATCTATCAGAAAACCGTAAACTGTTTTGAAGTTATTCATTTAGTTTGACAACTATTGAGAGTTGATTTAAGTAAAGTCACTGCTCCACAACTTAACTCAAATTAACGCTCAATAACAAACTAAATTAATGCATGCAAAACTGTTTATAGTTGTCTGATATACTACTGATGTATGATACAAAGCTGGTTGAAAATTGGCGGAGTGTTCCTTTAAGCAATTGTGACGTCATCAGCAGTGTTGGGAAAGTTACTGAAAATTGGTAATTAGTTACAGTTACTAGTTACTTCTCTCAAAAGGTAATTTAATTACTTTAAAGTTACCAGTTACTTCAAAGTAATTAGTTACTAGGGAAAGTAACTTTTGCGTTACTTTTAAAAGTCCGCTTCGATTGTTATTAATGCACATATTATGTTAGTGTTGCTGTGCCACAGTGTGGCATTGAACCTTCGCTTATTGGGGAGGCTTATAGCCTATCAAGGTCATTAGCCTCTGGGGCTCTGGCTGCAGCTCTCTCCCCGGACTAGGTCTGAGGATCAGAAACTGGGTAATCCTCTGAAGTTGTCCGTTATTTTCATGTCCTAAAGTAACTAGTAACTAGCCCAGTTACTATTTTAGTAACTGTAACTGAGTTACTGAATTTGAAAAAGTAATTAGTTAGACTAGCTACTGAAAAAAGTAGTTAAGTTACAGTAACTAGTAACTTAGTAACTAGTTACTCCCAACACTGGTCATCAGTGATTTATGACAGACACTGATAGGCCGATGATGTCTGCACCACTTACTTCTTCTCACCTGGGTGTGATTTCAAACAAACAAAACAAAACAAAACAAAACAAAGGACAGAAATGACCTGGCAGTGAAAATATGAAAGCTCAGTTTATTATCATATTATTATCATCGCTATGGCACAAGCCTCAAAATCGAACTAGCGTTATTTTGCTTTACATTCTTACACCTTTACAGACACTAGCCTTCAGTTAGAAGCAGCCATGTTCAGACTAGGAGGCCAAATCTGATTTGTGAACTTTAGTGACCTATTAATGATTCTATCCAGATTGGTTTTATGAGTCTGGACGCTCCAAGTCTGATTTGTGTCACTTGTCCCAAACCACATATGGAGGTCTGGACACACAGATCCGACTTGAAAATCAGATTTGTGGCAGTGCGGACACACTCCCAAATCAGATTTGGGAAACCAATCTAGATAATGATGATTAATGACTTTATCAGCAAATCAGATTTGCCTGTAATGTGAACATGGCCCAGTCTGATTTGTGTCACTTGTCCCAAACCACATATGGAGGAGGTCTGGACACACAGATCCGACTTGAACACTTGCCCAAATCAGATTTGTTGCAGTGCAGACACACTCCCAAATCTGATTTGGGAGTGTGTCCGCACTGCCACAAATCTGATTCTCAAGTCGGATCTGTGTGTCCAGACCTAAGTGAGTCTGGACGCTCCAAGTCTGATTTGTGTCACTTGTCCCAAACCACATATGGAGGTAGTTTCCAATCTGCTTTCGACTGATGTGACTTGAGTGTGGACGCGCAGATCCACCAAATCTCATTTGAACATCACTCTCAACTCGCTTCTGCGTAGGAAAATCACGTCACCAACGTACGTATTTACTGATGCCCACGTTGTTACCATAGCAACCCATGCAGATAGGCTGTTTAGGTCTGGACACACAGATCGGACTTGAGAATCAGATTTGTGGCAGTGCGGACACACTCCCAAATCAGATTTGGGAAACCAATCAAGATAATGATGATTAATGACTTTATCAGCAAATCAGATTTGCCTGTAATGTGAACATGGCCTAAGTGTCCTGCATTTTACTCATCAGTATGTGTGATATGCAATAATTCTTATGGTTATCGCTTGCTTTTGCAGGTTACTTTTTAATGGTTTCGTCACTCAGTGTCACTGTCCCTTTACCTCTTATAGTTGCCTTAAATCTCATGGGAATGTGTGACCTTTCTCAAACCTTCCACGACAATAATGTCATCCATCGCGGCCATTTTGATTCATTCACGACGCAGCGCAGCACCTGGAAGTGCGATGTGCCCGGCTTCTGAAGCTCACAATAATCTTGCACCCCCCACGGTATAAAGGCCATTGACCCCGTGGAGCAGGAGTAATTTCAGACAAGGATAGTGTGTGTGTGTGTGTGTGTGTGTGTGTGTGTGTGTGTGTGTGTGTGTGTGTGTGTGTGTGTGTGTGTGTGTGTGTGTGTGTGTGTGTGTGTGTGTGTGTGCATGTGGCTCGAGCAATCCTGACATTTGTTTTTATTGCTGTCATCTGAGGTCTTCAAGGTGAACCGCAGAAAGTTCCATCTATAAAAGTTCCATCCAAATGTGAGTAGGCCATTGGGTATATCACCTTTTATGCAAGAGCACGATCACAGGGAGCACGCCGTTGCATGTCAAGTGTAGCGTTTGAATAAAGAATTTACCTTTTTGGTATTAAAAGCACAATAGGCGCGCGTGTATGAAGAGTGACACATCTTATTGCTTTTTCTCTTTCCACGAGGCCCGGGGCCCGAATCCAAGCCATACATCCCATCAAATTGGACCTTTGCTTGTTTTATCACTCCATTTTTATTACGCTCACCTCCTGTGTTTAAGTGAGCAGCATTAGACTTTACCTCAATATACACTGACTGAATGATGAGCATCAGACTTGACCTCAATATGCACTGACTGGATGATGATAGACTTTACCTCAATATGCACTGACTGGATGATGAGCATCAGACTTGACCTCAATATGCACTGACTGAATGATGAGCATCAGACTTGACCTCAATATGCACTGACTGGATGATGAGCATTAGACTTTACCTCAATATGCACTGACTGAATGATGAGCATCAGACTTGACCTCAATATGCACTGACTGGATGATGAGCATCAGACTTGACCTCAATATGCACTGACTGAATGATGAGCATCAGACTTGACCTCAATATGCACTGACTGGATGATGAGCATTAGACTTTACCTCAATATGCACTGACTGAATGATGAGCATCAGACTTGACCTCAATATGCACTGACTGAATGATGAGCATCAGACTTGACCTCAATATGCACTGACTGAAGGATGAGCATCAGACTTGACCTCAATATGCACTGACTGAATGATGAGCATCAGACTTGACCTCAATATGCACTGACTGAATGATCAGCATCAGACTTGACCTCAATATGCACTGACTGAATGATGAGCATCAGACTTGACCTCAATATGCACTGACTGGATGATGAGCATCAGACTTGACCTCAATATGCACTGACTGAATGATCAGCATCAGACTTGACCTCAATATGCACTGACTGAATGATGAGCATTAGACTTGACCTCAATATGCACTGACTGAATGATGAGCATTAGACTTGACCTCAATATACACTGACTGAATGATGAGTATCAGACTTGACCTCAATAAGCACTGACTGAATGATGAGCATCAGACTTGACCTCAATATGCACTGACTGAATGATGAGCATTATACTTGACCTCAATATACACTGACTGAATGATGAGTATCAGACTTGACCTCAATAAGCACTGACTGAATGATCAGCATCAGACTTGACCTCAATATGCACTGACTGAATGATGAGCATCAGACTTGACCTCAATATGCACTGACTGAATGATGAGCATTAGACTTGACCTCAATATACACTGACTGAATGATGAGTATCAGACTTGACCTCAATAAGCACTGACTGAATGATGAGCATCAGACTTGACCTCAATATGCACTGACTGAATGATCAGCATCAGACTTGACCTCAATAAGCACTGACTGAATGATGAGCATCAGACTTGACCTCAATATGCACTGACTGAATGATGAGCATCAGACTTGACCTCAATATGCACTGACTGAATGATGAGCATTATACTTGACCTCAATATACACTGACTGAATGATGAGTATCAGACTTGACCTCAATAAGCACTGACTGAATGATCAGCATCAGACTTGACCTCAATATGCACTGACTGAATGATGAGCATCAGACTTGACCTCAATATGCACTGACTGAATGATGAGCATTAGACTGGACCTCAATATGCACTGACTGAATGATGAGCATTAGACTTGACCTCAATATGCACTGACTGAATGATGAGCATCAGACTTGACCTCAATATGCACTGACTGAATGATGAGCATTAGACTTGACCTCAATATGCACTGACTGAATGATGAGCATCAGACTTGGACCTCAATATGCACTGACTGTATGATGAGCATCAGAATATGCACTGACTGAATGATGAGCATCAGACTTGGACCTAAATATGCACTGACTGTATGATGAGCATCAGACTTGACCTCAATATGCACTGACTGGATGATGAGCATGAGACTTGGACCTCAATATGCACTGACTGGATGATGAGCATCAGACTTGACCTCAATATGCACTGACTGAATGATCAGCATCAGACTTTACCTCAATATGCACTGACTGGATGATGAGCATTAGACTTGACCTCAATATACACTGACTGAATGATCAGCATCAGACTTGACCTCAATATGCACTGACTGGATGATGAGCATCAGACTTGACCTCAATATGTACTGACTGGATGATGAGTATCAGACTTGACCTCAATATGCACTGACTGAATGATGAGCATTAGACTTGACCTCAATATGCACTGACTGGATGATGAGCATCAGACTTGACCTCATTATGCACTGACTGAATGATGAGCATTAGACTTGACCTCAATATGCACTGACTGAATGATGAGCATTAGACCTGACCTCAGCATGCACTGAATGTGCGCTGTTTGGGTACTGGATCACCCAGACTGGCTGCATTTCCTTTATGAGTAACAATGCATGAGATGTTGAACCTTTGGAGCAGAAGAGCTGTTTGTTCTCTCATCTCATCTTATTACATAGGAGGATTAAAGGGGATGAAGGCATATGAATAATGAGAGGGGTTCAACTCTGCTGCCTGTGTGGAGATCTTGAATTGAACACTGAATTCTTTGAATTCTTGTAATTTATTTGGCAAAACATCTAAGATACAGTACTTAAACTTTTCTCAGATGCATTTAATTAGCTGATCGAATGCACTTTTCCTTCTTAAACTTGTAACTTTCATGTGTTGTAACTTTCATGCGTTAAACTGTTTTAATGCATTGTTGTAATGCACTGATCGAATGCACCTTCTGGTTTTTTTGACTTATATTTTTCATGCGTTAATTTGAAATTTTTTGCACTTTTTAATAACTTTTAATGCACTACTTTTGATCTGTTATTCTTTTGTTTTTATCTGTCCATTTGTAAAGCACTTTGAATTGCCTGTGTGTATGAATTGTGCTATAGAACTAAAACGGCCTTGCCTTACCTTGTTTAGTCACTGATGTCTCAATGTAAGTGACATCATCAGTGATTTATGACATCTATTTATCCTCAAAATATACAAATAGGGTGACCAGATCCAGCAAACCAAATGTGGGACAAAGAGTACGTTTGTGTGGGTCTATGTCGGACACATTAACAATGCTGAGTACGGCTGCAACTAACGATTATTTTCATTATCGATTATTTTAGACTAATCGATTAGTCATTCTTTAAAATGTCCCCAAATGGTGAAAAATGGTGAGCACCCCCCTCCCCCAAAGTTCAAGATGACATCCTCAAAATCTTCTTCTTTTACCTGACCAACAGTCCACAAGACCACAATCCAAAATGAGTGTCTCTCTCCTCTCTCTCTCTCTCTCTCTCTCTCTCTCTCTCTCTCCCTCTTTCTTTCTCCTCTCCCTCTCTCTCCCTCTCTTTCTGAGTGGCTTGACTTTTGAAAGCTAGGGCCAATCAAAATGTGGGACATCATCTCAATATGTGGGACATGGGAAAAGACATGAGAATCCCGTGCAGTCCCACACAAAGTGGGCCATCCGGTCACCAAATTCAGGCACTTTCAATGACCCGTATCTATTTACTGTATGTCTATTTTCAAAAACTTTCAAGGCCCTTGATCCCCCCCCGCCTAAAATTCACAAACTTTCAAGGATTTCAAGGACTGTGAGGAAATGTGGCCTCTGAACCATTCCCCCTCTCTCTGTCCTCTCCTCCACAGACGAAAAGAAGGACGCCCTGCCCCAGGAGGACTTCGACATCGACATGGGCGCCCCCGAGACAGAGAAGGCGGCCGTGGCCATCCAGTCGCAGTTCAGGAAATTCCAGAAAAAGAAGCAGGACGTGAAGTCGTAGAGCTCCGCCTCCCTCCGCCCAGCCGCAGGGTGCGGCCTTGCATGTCAATCAAACTGCACCGTCCGTCATGAACTCAACAGCCAGGGTGGGGTGGGGGTGGTATATGATTCCTGGGGGGGGGGGGGGGCGGGGGGGCGGTCACGGGGTTAAATCTTTGTGAGAGTATATGTGTAATTATTAAATCGTCTGCTGTATACATAAATGATAAAATATTGAATTCTGGATGTATCAATAGGCCTTTCCTGTCATTTTTAAACAGAACAGAACAGAACAGAACAGAACAGAACAAAACAGAACAGGTCCTCGATATCCTCTCGTAAATCAAAGCTGTGAACAAGATACAAGTAATGGCCTTTAATTCAGGTGGAATATTATAGCCACATGCATTGTTCCAGTCATGATTCTACTGGCATTCTCAGCCGGGCTTCACCAATCAAAAGGGTTCTGGGCTCTCCCAGTGGGTTGGCTAATAACATTTCCCCCTGGCTGGGTCAAATGATCCCAGGCGTTACAGCTTGTCTGTTTGATCCTGTACGGTCACCACACTTCATCCCGTGTGACTGATGATGCGTTTCAAATGAAATCAGTGTCTCAAAATGGTATTCGGAGGCCTCATGGCAGCAGTGTCCAAATCTCGGGCCTTAGCCTACATTAGATTGTGTGTTGTTGTTTGTTCTTCTTGTAGATATATGTTGTGCTTGTTGTGATTTGATTCCAGTTGTTTCTCTCTGCTAATATTGTCCAATCACACACACACACAGGTGCACACACACACTTACAAACACACACACACACACACACACGCATGTAAGCTTGCACAAACTTAGCACAGGCGCGCAAGCAAGCAAGCACGCACACACACGCGCACGCACACACATGCGCACGCACACACACACACACACACACACACACACACACACGCACACACACACACACAAATAATTAATAAATCTATTGAAAAGGATTGCGAGTTGATTTACTTTTTCTTCACTATTTACTTTAACATTTCAGTTTGTTCCAGTTATTGCAAGTGTGTGCAGTTGCCCATTATATGAAAGTCTGAGACTCTGGTTTAAAAGTATTATACAGTACATGCAGCATATACAATGCTATTAAAATACAAGGAGAAAATAGATTTACCTTTTATGGATCAAGTATGTATTGCAAAAAAGAGTTTTAAATGTAGATTTGAAATTCAATATTCTTATAATATGTGATAGCTGATGTAATATCTTATAGCCTAGTTCCAGTTAGTCTCTCCCCAGACTCAAATATTACGTTGAATCGCTGCACTCCACATACTACATAAGTGAGCTCTGCAGCATGCAGTAACGTAGTGTATCAGCTTAAGAACTCTCATGGGTCTGGCGTCGAGACTAAGTTCCAGTTAACACCTTGATGTAGCCTATAATTGTCCACTTTATCATGTTAGAGTGGAACTGCGACATGCAATCCTGATTTTTTGTTACAACCCATCCCCTTTTATGATTGATCATGTTTTCCTCTAGAAATAGTTTTATGGATAAAAACAGTCATAAAAAGGATGACAGTATAAGTGTGAATCATTTTGAACTGTCCTTGCTGTGACAGGAAAAGTATGTACCGTTTGTCACATCTTTTCCACTGTATCACTCTCCTCAAAAGAAAAGCTGTGGAAACAAAAGATATAATATGTTTATGGCGCATTGGTGTGCTGAAATGAATCCCCCATCGATCGTCCAGGGGAGAAAGACACTAGAAGAATAGCCTCTCAGAGTGAAAAACCAACGTCTTTTAGCAGGAAAGCTGCATGCTCGCCTTAGGAGGGCAGTCTCAGGTGGCACTTTATTTCCCAGGTCTATAAGCCGCTGACACCGGGCCACCAGAGAAAGTAAGGCCATGCCCAGTAATACATTTAATATGAATCTGTGCTTCACAGGACAGGGGTCAAGCCGGGGTCACAGCATGCCCAGTAATACATTTAATATGAATCTGTTCTTCACAGGACAGGGGTCAGGCCGGGGTCACATCAGGCCCAGTAATACATTTAATATGAATCTGTTCTTCACAGGACAGGGGTCAAGCCGGGGTCACATCAGGCCCAGTAATACATTTAATATGAATCTGTGCTTCACAGGACAGGGGTCAGGCCGGGGTCACAGCATGCCCAGTAATACATTTAATATGAATCTGTTCTTCACAGGACAGGGGTCAGGCCGGGGTCACAGCATGCCCAGTAATACATTTAATATGAATCTGTGCTTCACAGGACAGGGGTCAGGCCGGGGTCACGGTGTCTGTCTGTGGGTGCACCCGATCTATAGTAGATCGAGTGAGTAGATCGGGTGGTGAGCTAGAGACGAGCAGCCAAGTAGAAAACATTGGAGGTAAAGTCAAGAGCATTCCTGTGTTGACCTTGGTTTAATAGCGGTATGCTCCATAGAGAGGCTGTGTTGAAGCACCAACAGATGTTGTGAGATTACCTTTTAATGTAAACAATGCCAACAGCTAGCAGTGAATATGCACTGATGTAAACATAAGGGAAAAGAGAAGAATAATAGCTACAGTATTTCTTGATTTTGGCCTATATTTTTTCTAGAAGCAAAATTTCCAGTTGTTGGGAATTACTCAATTTGCTAATTACTCAAATTTGCCAAAACATGCAACTCTTAGCAACCAAGTTGAATTTCATCTATTAGCCCTATAGTGTAGATGACATTTCAACCATAAAAGTTAATGGAAAACACCATTACTGGGTCCAAGACATTTCCAGTAGACCAAGACACGAAATAGATTAGACAGTCCCATTACTTGGCCTCATTCTTTGTGCTCCCTCCGTTGTGTGCCAGTGGACTCAGTCGCCTTGATGAATAGGTCTACTATGCAAAAGATTGTGGATTCAAATCCCATGGCTAACATGATTTTTTTGCAATAGACTTGTGATTTGGAAAGTAAACAACTTTAAACAGCAGCAGCAGCAGCAGCAGCATATTGTGCTCATTGTGCTTCCTGTGGAGGTATACCACGGCTGGACTGCAGTGTATTCTTACCGGTGCAATGGCCGGCGGGCCGTTGCGAAATGGGCCTGTCAGGTTGTGAAAATGTATGTATTATGTATTTGATTGGGCCGGTAGCGGCCCATTCAGGCGTCAATAATGAATGATTCTGGTCTCTGGAGTGGCCCTCTAACCAATGCTAATGTATAGCTTTGTAATTTAGGATGTTACCTGAAGGCAACACAGGTGGTGACAGCCAATGACATGCACGGAAAACGTATGTATGCCTGTGTGTGTCTCTGACCACAGAGAGAGAAAGAGAAACTGTTCCTCGTGTTATATTTATTTCCTCCGTCTTGCTGCTGCTCTGGGAGTGCACGCGAGAACTGCTGCATTAACCCACTCTGCTAACAGACGTGTTGTTCAAAGATGTTGTTGGTGCTCCCTCTAACTCCACAATGTGCAAGATAGTAATAGGCTATGTGTCTCTGTATAGGCGGGTGCACAACGCACACACCCTGCTGAGAGCAGCGACGCACAGTGTGCGACTGAAATGTCTGCACTTTAAAAAATTCAGTGTTATGTTTAGTACTTGTTCAAAAGGCCATCTATCAGCGCCGTTTGCTGAGGATGCAGATCAGGTACGCGCTGGGGATTGGAACGGACTCGTGCTGTAGCGGGCATGCGCTGGAGAGGTGAAGTGCGAGCGGACAGAGAGAAGAAAGCGAGTTAAGTGAGGAGCATGGTTCATGTCCGCGGTTCAGAGACTGATCTCAGTTAGTACTGTGTGCGTGCGTCCCTGAGACCTGGCTGTAAGTCATGTCACTGTTTAAGTTATCAGTTAATTGCAGTTAATGTAAAGCATAAGTTTATATTCATGTTGGAGATTTGGTTACCCTAGAAGGATGCGTCATGCGTGATGGATTCCGCTCCTAGTACATGTGGCTGTTAATTGAATAATTGATGGAATGCCATACTCCGTGCCTGTCGGGTGCATTGTGGAGACTATGCTATGACTAAAATTATATTAGAAATAGATGTTTGCCCTGCATTAGTATTGTATAATTCATAGTGGTTTGTGGTTTGGTGCACATTTAAATAGTTTTATTGTATCAAGCTTAGGCAACTAGTAATAGTAATTATTAGTGATTGTTATTTCCACGATATATGTACATGTATGTTGATATGGAGGCTGATATACTGGCTATGTATGTAGTGAACATACAATAGTTTATGTCAGTAGCTATATAGTGTATATACTGTGTGTATGTATGCATAGATGGATATATGTATAACTGATGCTATAGGCTTTGTGGTGGACTAGTTTATTACTGTAATTATAATAATGTATATATATATTTTATTTCTTTACAGAACCACATACACATGTAAACCACGCCCATGTCTGACCATTGCTCAGTCAAGTAAAAGTCTTGAAAGAAGATAAGTTGTCTGCTTCCGTGTTTTAACAGACACACCTGGAGCGAAGTTTAAATCCAATCAGAACCAGCAAGTTATAGTATCATACAGTCCTTTATTATAGCCTCAACAACAGTACTGTACTTATGTCTATTTAATAAGTAACCGTTGAGTTCTCACTGGGCACGTTTATTCAATGCTGCAACATCATTACACTTAAAACCCCTAGACCGGGTCATAACATGTGACTTTATAAGTAAATCCCCAACCCATGCGAGCGCGAGCGAAGCAAGCGCGAGCTCGAAAAATTGGGCCGATTCGAAATTGTGGGCCTGTCTGACACATGGCAGGTAGCTTTTTTGGTCCCATTCCAGCCCTGAGGTATACTGAGGGCTGTGAGTTCAAACCCCAGGTGGAGCATTAGTTTACCATAATGAGGTGGTGAAATTACCTGTAGGTGACACCCACCCAGTCTGCTCAGCCAGGAAGGTTGACATCGATTAACTGATGACATCATTGCTCGAGTGACACCCCATCTTTAGGTAATTATAGGGCAATTACCTAATTAAAAAATCTGGCTCCGTCAGGTCACCGGGGTGCACGGGTGCTCTTTACACTTCCTGAAAGTTTCAGCCTGATCGCTGTAATGTTTGAATGTAGAAAGAATCAGAATCCGGTAGGATGCTAAGGATTTTAATAAGAGCAGCATGGCCTTCTCTAACATGGCCGAACATGTTGTGGTAACTCACATAGCCTACTTCTTCTAGTCTCCTTTCTAACTCTTTCTTAAGGGCCTTAGCCCACAGCACCGCCTTGTGGCATAATGTAGTACAACACTACTGAACACAACATCCCTATTCTTACTTTAGCAACACTCTATTATGTAACAAAAATCAAATGTATTATGCACCAAATAAATCTATTGTCTGTAACATTATTTCTTTACGGTCTCAACACTTGAGGCAATAACAATATAAAGATTTAACCAAAACAAAATGTGTTATGTTTCCCAATGACTGTTCAACCTTGTCACAATAGACTGCCTATACTATTTTCAACTGAAATCAAATTGAGTGTTCCATTCACAAAAGATCACAGTAGAACATCTGTTACATGCTTACATAGAATCACTCATTCAGACATCTTGTGTCACTGTCCCTGATCCTTTAAAGGAACACTCCGCCCATTTTCAACCAGCTTTGTATCATTAGAACATCAGTAGTATATCAGAAAACTGTAAACTGTTTTGAAGTCGGTCATTTAATTTGACAGTTATTGAGTGTTAAAGTGTGGACCAGTGACATCACTGGTCCACACTAACTCAAATTAATAACTCATTAACTCAAATCAACTCTCAATAACTGTCAAACTAGATGACGGTTTTGAAGTCATTCATCTAGTTTGACAGTTATTGAGAGTTGATTTGAGTTAATGAGTTATTCATTTGAGTTAGTGTGGACCAGTGATGTCACTGGTCCACACTTTAACACTCAATAACTGTCAAATTAAATGACCGACTTCAAAACAGTTTACAGTTTTCTGATATACTACCAGGCCCGCCGCACCCCATTACGCAGAGTACGCAGACTGCGTAGGGCATCATGTGACTGAGGGCACCAATTTTTTTTTTTTTTTTTTTTTTTTTTTTTTTTTTGGTGCCCTCAGTCAGGCCACTCACTGAACAGCAGGCCAGGCGCCGCCTACTGGTTTACTAGTGTTTTTATTACTTTATTCAGGGTTAAAGTGGGTGCATCTGGGTAATGGGTAAAATTGGACTCGGCCCAAATTGGGCTTCAAACGGCCCAAATCTGTCTTCAACCGGCCCAAATCTGGCTTCAACTGGCCCAAATCTGGCTTCAAACGACCCAAATCGGGCTTCAAACAGCCCAAATTTGGCTTCAAACAGCCCAAATCTGGCTTCAAACGGTCCAAATTGGGCTTCAAACGGCCCAAATTGGGCTTCAAACAGCCCAAATTTTTCGCCGCCGCCCTTCGGACGCCGGCACGCACGTCGGCCCGTGCCGGCCTGGCCTCCTTGGTATCTAATGCCCGGCCTGAATTATGATCCCAGTCCGCCCCTGCTTGCATGTACAGTTTAACAATCGCTTGTTTGCTGACATGTACAGTAATTCTAACAATTGTTTGTTTGCCACATGCAATGTAATGTGAGATACACTAGTATCGTTCATAATTAATGAATTTGCAGTCTTTCGTTTGACAGTTATTGAAAGTTTTGCGGGGGGGGGGGGGGGGGGGGCACCACAAAACAATTACGCTTAGGGCACCCAAATGGCCAGCAGCGGCCCTGTATACTACTGATGTTCTAATGATACAAAGCTGGTTGAAAATGGGCAGAGTGTTCCTTTAAGTCTCATAGTCCTTGAGCCAACCTGGTGGCTTGTGTGCTCTGGTAGGACGGTTTTCAGGCTCAACTGGTCTTCGTCTCCCAGCACCATTCCTTGGCTGAACTGGAGAGTTGGAAAATCCACTGCATGGGTACTGAGGCCAAGTGGGAAGCATGCCATGTTTCCCATCATCCAGAATGTAGGTGCTAGGAGGACCCACTTGCTTTCTGATCTTGATGGGTGCAGAGAATTTCTGATGTCCCTTTAACACGTGCACTGGTTTCCGCACGCGCACTCTGTCCCCCTCTCTGAACGAAGGAGTGCGAGCGCCCCGCCGTGCATCACTCTTTCATGTGAGATTGACGAAGAGTCACCCTGCCACACCTCATCATCATGTGCCCTCCCAGTAGGAGGAGAGAGAACATTGAGCTTTGTTCTCATGCAGCAGTTCGAATGGCGATGCAGCAGTCATGGCGTGCGGTGTAGCACGATATGCCTGAAGAAAATCAGATGTTGCAGCTTTCCATGGCTTGTTTTGGAGGATGGCAGCCTGGATGCAGCCTTTGAAGACTCTGTTGAACCTTTCTAAGCTCCGTTGGCAGATGGATGGTACACAGAGGAGTGGATAAGAGCGATCCCTCTGTCCTTGAGGAATGAGGAAAATGTAGCAGCAGTAAATTGTGGTCCATTGTCAGTGACCAGGGACTCTGGGTTACCATAGCGGGCAAAAACACTGCTGAGAAATCCAAGCACCGTTTCTGTAGGCTAGTGACAGATGATTCAAAAGCTACTTCGGGCCTAGCCCCATAACGTGATGCTGCTAACTGTACTCCGATATTCTCGTACAGCAGTCAGCGTCACACAGCGTTCGAATCGTCAATGGGTGGGAAACGCTGTTAAAAAAGCTCTCCTACCCGTATCCGACCTCCGATTGCAGATCCGAAGATATGATAGTCCGCCTAGTGAAGCCAGTAATTTAACCGGCGCTGTTAAAAATGATACTTCTGCGTGAAACAACGGTTTAGAAGCAGTCTTTGCACAGCCTGTGCCATATTGAGGACAGGAGAAGCTTCCTAGTGCCGACAGGAACCTTGGGAGTTTGAGTATTTCATGACATGTTTTGCTTCTCAGGTGCGCTGGATTTGCATTGATCACTGACAGCCGCCGTTTTCGTGTGTTTGCTCGCCGCATGCAAGCGGTGCACCATGATAGTGAGATCAAACACACCCTGCTGTAAATTCAGCGCAGGCTGTGGAAAGACTGCTTCTAAATGGTTGTTTCACGCAGTGGTATCATTCTTAACAGCGCCGGTGAAATTACTGGCTTCACTAGGGTTAGGGGAGAGTGGGGTGAGTTGTGCCACTTTTTACTTGAGGTGTCTTTATAGTGAGGGCATGACAGTAATGCCTCCAACTACAATATGTAAATATATTTCAGGATGTTGTGCACCACTGGGAACACTCCCTTTGGATCTTAAATAAACTGTTAAAAAAATATGGCTATTCTTAAAAAAGTGGTCTCTTGGCACAACTTGCCCCCGGTGCGGGGTAAGTTGTGCCTTTGGAGAGAATACGTTGGGGTAAATTGTGCCATTGATTACTGAAGTAAAACAGAACATTTTCATCTCATATACTGTAATGCTATATCAAAGCAAGACAAAATAAAGATAACACTAAAGTCCAGTGTACTATAACAGGGTTAAACAAGGCTAAACGGTAGCAGCAGTTGACCTACATATTTAACATTTTCAGAAATAAAAATTATGTTCAAAATGAACAAAATCACCTCTCACAGAGCCAGGCTACACTTGCCAATACTGCAATATTCTTCAACAAGGTCTATTTAAACATTTAAGAACAAAATGAAATAAAATTTCACTAAATCTACTGCAACTGCACTGGCACAACTTAACCCAGGCCTTTTGGCACAAATCACCCCATCCCCACCATTTTAACAAACTTGTATCATATAGCTGGTTTGGAGCTAACATCATGCTAACAGTATAGCCTCATATTGTAGCTTACTAAAACACTAACACATGTGTGAAATGTTTTCAAGCTTGTCTATAATTGTTCAGACACAACAATCAATAAACCTTGATCATAAAAATTTTACTTTGAGAGGCAAAAAACAGTTTTTTGAACTTAAATGTGCTTAGCTCTTGTGCAATCTGCCTCCCTTCTTTGCAGAGTGAGTAAAATGGATGCCTCTTCAAAAATGTGTGGTCACATGACCAATTTCTTCTATGGTTTTCTAGATACAAGGGGTGGCACAACTTCCCCACTGGCACAACTCACCCCACTCTCCCCTACTATCATATCTTCGGATCTACAATCGGAGGTCGGATATGGGTAGGAGAGCTTTTTTAACAGCGTTTCCCACACATTGACGATTCAAACGCTGTGTGACGCTGACTGCTGTACGAGAATATCGGAGTACAGTAGCAGCGTCACGTTATGGGGCTACTTCGGGCCACTTTGAGTAGTAATCAGTGAGAGTGATTGCATACTTGCAGTCCCAAGTTGCAGATTCAAATGGTCCGACAATGTCCAAAACACAGAATCAAACGGTCTGATCATTACGGCTACCATTTAGAGCGGGATCTTGTTTTCTCGCTCTCACCCACAGGAAAGTTCAGGCTCAAACATTTGGCATTTCTCCTGTCAAACAACATGAATCCGATTCATAAAAACTACAACGGCATCATATATCATGGAGATTCTTTTTTTTTTTATCATCAATTTAAAAATGTTTTTCTGACTAAAAGCGGCAAAAAATCTAGCCATTTCTCAATTTTGACCAAATCTTTAGATAATTTATCCAACTTATGCTAATGAGGAAAGGTTGCATGACTGCACCATGCAAATAAATGAATTTCTGGACATCACAAACATGGACATACTCTTAGATCACCCTTCTAAGCAAAATTATAGCCATGTCCAATTTTTGCCAATGAATTAGTTAATTATGCTAATTGCTCAAAATACCATGCAACTCTTAGCAACCAAGCTTAATCTCATCTGCTAAGTCTAGATGACATATTAATCATAGAGGAACAACATTGCTGGGTTTCATATAGGCCATATAGGGGTTTCCAGTAGGCTATGCCAGTTGTTAGCTGAGAATCTTTTCAAAAACGGACTCATTACTCCAATTCTGGACTGGTATTTGTATCCATAGAAATAGCCGTTTTATTAAACTCCCTTTTCACAGTCATTTCCCCAGCAGTTCCAGCTTCATATTTCTCAGGCTGATCAGAGGGGAAGAATTCAGTTTGCCTCCACTTTATTTACGGCAGCAGTTATTAACTGCCATGCATGGCAGCAAGTAAATCTCTGTCACGCACTTAATTTGTTGTGGACTTCAGAAGTGGATGGCGGCAGCTGAGGCAGAGTCAGTTCAGACTGGCAGGCTGGAAAGCCCTCCATCAATAAAGCAGTTTAGGAAGCGGGGCGATGGTCTTGAACGCTCACTGTTATATGACTGCACACATGATAACTATGGGCATTCAGAATGAGTCTTTATAGGCCCATGGTGGCAGTGCTATGGAGTGCAGTGGTCATATTTTAAATTGGCCGTGATGATGAGGTGCTGACTTTGGACTAAATATCACACTGTTCGATATCATCAATCTATATGTAGGCTCACTTTCCTTCAACCTCCCTCATCTACTCAAAACAGTGCACTGCATTCTGGCTACTGTAAGTGGCGAAGCTGGTCTTTCTCCCCTTCTACGATGGATTGTTGAATGTCTCTTGTGTGCAGACACACTGCTTTACGAAGCCCTCCGTCTTTGATTATGACAGACTGACACCAAAACCTGATGTTTACCGCTTGGTTTAGATTGCAGAAAAAAGTTCTCAATCAAACTCTATTGTCTCAGCACTGCAAATATCTTGATATGATGTTACACTGTCTACGTTTGTTCAGTTATCCATTCATTTTCCATAACCCTGCTGATTCCTATTTAAGGTCACAGGGGGGGCTGGAATCTGTCCCAGCATGCATTGGGCAGAAGGCAAGGTAACACCTTTGGCAGGTCGCCACCACCACCACTGATTATGATTTGGCATGACAGTTTAGGGAAGATGAAAGAGGATGAAGTCATGAACAGTTTGCAATACTGCCACCTGCTGGCGAGAATCCAGTCAGAGAGGACACGTACAGAAAACTATGAATGCCATTGCTGAGGACATTTGAATCTAGAGGCAATGATTGCAGGGATGGATCACTGCTGCTACATTAAAGGCACCAGGGACCATGTTGGAAATAAGTGTTTTCACTTTTCAGTCTTCTGTAGCCACAATCAAATCAAATCAAATCAAATCAGATGCTACTGCTGAAATTGCTGACACCGCAGCCCAGAACCAGCTCTCAGTCATTCAATGTCAAACTGTGGAGGACACTTTGGGGAACAGCCATTTTATTAATCAAATTTGAACTGTGTTAGTTTCTCTTTATTCCAGTGCCACCATGGTGAACACTCATGTTAAAAATAAAAAGTGACATTTTTTTTTCTTCCGTTAAAATGTATAATCATAATGAAGACAGTTAATCAAAGAACTAATCATAGAAACTGACATAATGACGTCACAGCATTTTGGATCAAACTCTCCTTCCAGGACTAACTCAAAGAAACGGAAAGAACAGAAATGGGGCCAGGGTAGACAGTAACAAAAGAAATAACAGCTTATTATATCCACATTTTTTTTTATATTTCCCATAGACATTAGGTTTGGTTTGAAGGGGGGATTCTCTTGGATTGTCTCACGTTAATATTTTTTTCCCTGTAGAGGAGCGTCGCTGCAATGCAGCGACAGTAAATCTACTGAGGAGAGTGAGAGCCGTGAAGACTCTACCTAGTGCACTGAGATTAAGGGGCTCTATCTGGACACACTTGAGTCGGGGTGTCGTGAAGTGCAAGCCATTCTTTAACCCTCCCTGTTCTAGCTAACATCATTTACCACCCTGGCAAATAAACCTGAATACATAGCTGGAGTGTGTCCGGCCCTGTAAGTATACTCACAACATAGTTATTTTTCATCAATACAGTACAGTATAGAGCAAATAGTTTTCATATAATTTTTCCATATCTTTTTTCATATTGCACCATCAGAGAATGGGACACAGAGAAAGATCAACAGAGACTCCATTTCCTAATTAAAACGAGATATGTGCAAACATGACTAAGGACTTTATTAACCAAATCAATTCTTCCCTGTAATATCCACAAATAAAAGTGATTTCTCTTTTATATATATATTTATAGTAATAAGAATAATAAATCTTCACATTGGATCATTTCATAGTGTGACAAAATGCTCGACTGGGCTCGTCCAGCCGTGATGGTAATCCTCATTGTCTTTTAATTGGTCAGTCCCCATGCATCCATAGGAAATAGATTTTTTTTTCTTCAAAAAAGTAACAATTTGAGAGCAGCTGAAAAGTTTGGACTGGTGTCAATTGCTTTCATTCAAAGATTTCTCCCAAGTTTCATTCAGTGTTTCAGAAGGATATTCCATAGGAAAAGAATTACTCCAAATCGTCATCTTCCACTCTGGAAAAAAAAAGGGGGGAAAAAAAAGATGTCCGGGTTCGTACGAAAAAAGTGTAGTAATGATACTAATTGATCATTTGGTAATCAATCATTAATAATCATTAATAGCTGACAACTAACAATTAATAATCACTGATTAATTATTAAGAATTAACAAGAATCAAGAATAAATAATGCTCCCTCGTTACTCAATTACTCAATTAGTTTGGCAAAGCTCCAGCGGGAGTCATTTCAACACTCCACCTGGAGTCATTTCCCATGAGTGAATTTGTCTCAAGTGAAAAACAGAAAACAAACAAGAGATGAAAGAAAGCTCTAAAATAAATTAAAGGAGATTAGTAAAAGTGACCCCGTCCTTGGAGGATGGGGACGTATATACAGAACTGCGTGGTGAAAGTCAGTTTACTGCACTTGAGTGTTAAGTCCAGTGTTTAGAGTGAGTTTAGAGTGAGTCCTGCCCTCGACACCCCCTGCTGTTATACCAGCGTGTAGGACTTTGCGTATGGGTTGCTGCTCTGTTTGAGATGTCCCCGCGAGTCCAGCAGAGACTCCTGGGAGGTGCTGAGCTTTGCGGCCTGGGCCAGCTCTGAGCCCTCTCTGTGGGGCAGCGTGGCGGCCGAGCCAGGCTGCCACTGGGCCACTGGGTCCCTGCTGGCCTGAGGGGCCTCTGTGGGTGTGGGGGGTGCCATGCGCGAGGGCCGCTTCAGCGAGCGACTCTTCTGCGGCTCCAGACACGCCTGGCCCATCGCCGCCCCCTCCCCACTGGCCGTCCCCCTGGACGACCCCGAGCACGACATGCCTCGGTTCAGCAGGAAGTCCATGCGCAGGTACGGAGGAAGGTGAACCAACTCGCCCCCTGCAGGACGGAGAAGAGGGGGAGGTCAGGGTGAGTTCAGGGAGAGAACATATGGAGGGAATTGGTCGTCAGATTGTTACAGGTTTGTTTAGTTTCAATTTTAGAAACATGATCAGTGGAAGCTCAACAGACTGCTTCCCTGAGCGTACATACGTATATAAACCCAACAAAGTCGTCCCCAAGTCCAACAGTTGACCCAACAAAATGTCTAGGCTGTCTAGGCGCACAGACATGCTGCTGTCTTCCTGTGTGCTGACTCCTGACACTGACCTTCATAGACATGCTGCTGTCTTCCTGTGTGCTGACTCCTGACAGTGACCTTGACACAGACATGCTGCCGTCTTCCTGTGTGCTGACTCCTGACACTGACCTTGACACATACATGCTGCTGTCTTCCTGTGTGCTGACTCCTGACACTGACCTTCACAGACATGCTGCTGTCTTCCTGTGTGCTGACTCCTGACACTGACCTTCACAGACATGCTGCTGTCTTCCTATGTGCTGACTCCTGACACTGACCTTGACACAGACATGCTGCTGTCTTCCTATGTGCTGACTCCTGACACTGACCTTCACAGACATGCTGCTGTCTTCCTGTGTGCTGACTCCTGACACTGACCTTGACACAGACATGCTGCTGTCTTCCTGTGTGCTGACTCCTGACACTGACACAGACATGCTGCTGTCTTCCTATGTGCTGACTCCTGACACTGACCTTCACAGACATGCTGCTGTCTTCCTGTGTGCTGACTCCTGACACTGACCTTGAGCGACATCTAATTCAGCAGTAACATTTTACTCTCATCCTCTATCACCTTCTGGCTCCATTACACTTACTGGAAGAGAGATTTATCTTAAATATTAATAAGCGATGTCACTGATCTGAAGACGGCACAGCAGTTAATTTAAATATGCAAACTCTATCAAGACTGAGTTTGATTAGATGTGTAGTTATATCATGGTTTAGCAGCATATCTCTTTTTCACATGTTGCATGTGCCACTTAGCAAGCACAGCCGTTGCTCTTCTGTCACTTTGATCCAGTACTATTATTATTACTATTATTTACCCAATGAACACAAATCCCTCCAGCAACCACTGGCATCTGTGAATAGATTCTGGAAAATTAATGATCAATTATGACATTATTTAGAAAGGTTGATTTATAAAAACCCTGCATTGTGCTTTGCTTGGCCTGGGGGTTTCGTTTGTGATACCATCACATGAAATCTTTAGGATCTACTCACTGACAGTAAGATACTGTTGGATGCTGCAGCCAAGGTGATTTTGTGGATATTGTCTGGTTTAGAGCTGTTAGCAGTAATATACAGCGAGGCTCATTCAGGTGGACCTAAACATAACATGTTTTTTTTTAACTGTCTTGGCTCTTACTTTGAGAAAGAGTTGAGTCATGAGTTGTCATTTTCAAATCATTGTAGGGTTCGACCAATATAGGTTTGTGTAAGCCGATAACATTTTTAGACTGAAGCTGCCTATAACTGATATTCAATATCTTTAAATTTGACAATTTCATGCCCCAAAAAATCCAAGCATTCAGTGTTTCCTCCCATCATCAAACATCACTGAAAGCTAAACTAATTATTTTAGGGTTAGGATGTACAGTACTGTATTCACACTGTATTCACACCTGTATTCACACCGTCAAAATAAATTGTTATAGACATCCGAAAAATCTCTGGGAATCAGGGGCGGACTGGGACCATAATTCAGGCCGGGCATTAGATACCATGCAGGCCAGGTCAACACATGCGGACACACATGCCGCCGGCGAAACATTTGGGCCGTTTGAAGCAAGATTTGGTGAATATAATGCTAACGTGATGTTACATGTTATGTTACCTATTTGTTCACTAATATAATTCAACATTGCCTAGATAACTGCAAGTATAATATGAAGACGTAAAAACAAAAACATGCCTCTGTACAAAAGCTTCACAGCAAACTTAATTTAAGGAAGAGTGCAGTGTCCTGTCTTGACGTGTCTGAGATTGAATGCAAATACCAAAAAATGTAACTGCTTGATCTCCACTTTAAACTATATTGTGCAGTCCTACTGATAATCCCATAAAGCACATTAATGTGAAAGCAATAAGCATATAGCCTACATGTTTCACTTTATGCTCTGAAATTGTAGCCTACCTGGAGGTTCCTGATTCTGATAAGTTCAACACCACCTCCAGCTCTGCAGGAGCACTTTCTGCCTCCTTCTCCACTTTTATGAAGAAAACCCCAAAAGCAATCCAGCCCATACTTTCAGTTTAGCCATTACTGTTTACATTTGATCAATGGGATTTTTTATATAGCCTAATATAAATAAATAAATAAATAAATAAATAAATAAATAAATAAATAAATAAATAAATAAATAAATAAATAAATAAATAAATAAATAAATACATTTCTCTCAAATATTCTAGAGGCAATAGACAATTGTCTACCACTGATATTGTAGTTTAGGCCAAGACACAACATAGGCTCCTTGCTTTCCACCTCTCTGCACCTCTTTTCTTCTTCATTTTGGCACCATTGAACAGCAAGCCCCGCCCACCCACGCTGGGGTCTCAGCAGCTTCTGACTGAAAAGTTAACTCATTCCTCCCTGCCTGGCTGCCTGCAGCCTGCCTGCCTGCAATCTGCGGAACTAGGAACACTTATACATACTGGCCTGCTGTTCAGTGCCTGGCCTGCACAAAAAAAAAATAATAATAATAAATTGCAGGCCATGCCAGGCCAGGCCACCAGGCATCTGCCCGAAGCGCCCAATTATGCAGTCCGCGCCTGCTGGGAATTACCAGAGTCTTCTGGCCAATCCGGGAGGTTTGGCGACCCCATGTGGACTGTTTGATTTTTGGTTGTGTGAACACAAACGAACCAAGGGACAAATGCAACAATTGTAACATTTTAGCCCCTGAATCGCAACAAAGCAAACAAGCGAATTATGTGTGAAAATGCCCTTAGTCTTTAGAGTTTTTATGTAGCTATGATCAGGGGGGAAGCTCCATCATCAGCAATGAATGAAATGGCCAAAAACCAATAATAATTCCTAAAAGGCCAATATCAGCACGATATAAAAGCAAAAGTCGAACCCTGATGAATTGAGTCATGTCATTTTTTTAGGAATATCATATGTGAACTTTATTTTAGGCTGGCTGTCCTAATGAATTGTCCAGTAGCATCTCTGAAAAGATGGACCTGACTGAAGCAATCACCTACAGGGTTAAGTTAAGTTAAATTAAGTTAGGTACAGTGTTGGTTAGCAGCATTAGACTGGATATTGAAGCTGAGGGATTAAGTGTTATCAGCATCATAACGAGGCCGGCTGTAACGCGGTGCTTAGTGCGGCGTTGTGCCGAGACGAGAGCCGTGGCGCTCCTCGGCGACGCGGGCCTCACCCGGTCTGTGGGCCTTGGGCACGGCCATGTTCATGACTCGGCTGACGTCCTGAGGCTTGGGCGGGGAGGCGGTGAAGCGGCAGATGCCCGACTCGGACGGCGTGCTGGAGGTCAGGCTGTCGGTGTAGTCGTTGGTGCCGGCCGTCATCTGCTCCGAGGATGTGTCCGAGATGAAGCACTCGGTGATGGTGAACTTGGCGTGGCGTAGCTGCTCCTCCATCTTGGCGTGCTCGTAGGCCCGGGCCAGCTCCTCGTAGGTGGACGAGGCGCTCTCGGTCGAAACCATGCTGCTCCGCGCGCGGTCTGCACGTGGGCCCGGGGGGGGGGGGGGGGGGGGGTTAGCGGGGAGAGTGAGCGTGAAGAGAGTTAGTAGCAGCATGCAGGGTTCCCACACCTTCTTAAACATCAAATTCAAGGACTTGTAGAGGACTTTTCCAGGCCCAATTCCCTCAAATTCAAGGAGCCAACATGGCATGGTTTGAGACATCCATCAAGGCTAATTACTGTTACAACAATGAGAATGTTTATGAGAACTAGCAGGCTTTACAGAAGCTCACAGACAACAAAAAGAGAGAGAGGCTTCAATGTGTGAACACATTTCAAATGTGCTCTTAACACAACTAAAAACATAAAATCAAAATAACTTATATTCTTGCACAAAACAAAAATGCCATCACTTTCAACGACCCATGTCTATAAATGTCTATTTTCAAAATCTTTCAAGGCCTTGATTTTTTTTCTTTCTCAAATTCAAACGCATTCAAGGATTTCCAGGACCGGTGGTGGGGAACCCTGACATGGTTAGGGCATGGCTTTGTTAACGTTGTAAGACAGCTGATATTTGAATTGTGGTTAGAGATTAAGGGTAGCGTTACGTTGTTCTAGCCGGTATTTGCCTGCCTGGCGTGATGTTTACCTGTATCCTGAGATGGGCTAACGCTGTAGCTGTCGCTCTCCTTGTCAACAGAGCCTGCGACTCTGGGCGTGGGCAGCCTCCAGTCCGTGCTGAGCGTGTGGGCGGAGACAGGCGGATGCGGGCGGTTCAGGGTCCACTGGCTGGCGTATCGGTTGCGGGCGGCCGGGCCGGCTTTGGCCGTGCGGCGGGCTGTGGGGTCTGGGCATACAGTAGTTAGGAGAAGGATGGAGCTAACGTTAATGCAGACCACACAGGTTTCAGTCATTCCACTAAAGCCTATGGCATCTCATATCAGTTGGAGAGAATGAATGTCCGCACACCGGTTAAGCTCCCATAATTTAATAATTGAAATCTCATATCAGTTGCCACCAAAATGCAACTTAACTTTGGGGGACAAGTGGAGCTTAAGACTGACAATATATTATTATTTGGTCAATGACAAATTGGTTTGCTATGCTTTCAAATACATTTAGAGTGGTTTGCTTGATATTTGCTCTATTATAATGATAAATCCAATTTGAACTCACCTATAGTAATATTCTATTTTAATTCTCCCATTCTCATTAAACATTTTGTAATGCAAGGACTTGGTAGTTTGTGATTAACAACAGTGAGTGATATTGAGTTTGGGGGAAAAAAATGATGCCTACATCACGTTACATGTCACTACACGCTACATCACGCTACATCTCACTACACGCTACATCACGTTACATCTCACTACACGCTACATCACGTTACATCTCACTACACGCTACATCACGTTACATCTCACTACACGCTACATCACGTTACATCTCACTACACGCTACATCACGTTACATCTCACTATACGCTACATCACGTTACATGTCACTACACGCTACATCACGTTACATGTCACTACACGCTACATCACGTTACATCTCACTTCACGCTACATCACGTTACATGTCACTATACGCTACATCACGTTACATGTCACTACACGCTACATCACGTTACATGTCACTACACGCTACATCACGTTACATCTCACTTCACGCTACATCACGTTACATGTCACTATACGCTACATCACGTTACATCTCACTTCACGCTACATCACGTTACATGTCACTATACGCTACATCACGTTACATGTCACTACACGCTACATCACGTTACATGTCACTACACGCTACATCACGTTACATCTCACTTCACGCTACATCACGTTACATGTCACTATACGCTACATCACGTTACATCTCACTTCACGCTACATCACGTTACATCTCACTACACGCTACATCACGTTACATCTAACTACATGCTACATCACGTTACATGTCACTACACGCTACATCAGGTTACATCTCACTACACGCTACATCACGTTACATCTCACTACACGCTACATCACGTTACATCTAACTACATGCTACATCACGTTACATCTCACTACACGCTACATCACGTTACATGTCACTACACGCTACATCACGTTACATGTCACTATACGCTACATCACGTTACATCTCACTTCACGCTACATCACGTTACATCTCACTACACGCTACATCACGTTACATCTAACTACATGCTACATCACGTTACATCTAACTACATGCTACATCACGTTACATGTCACTATACGCTACATCAGGTTACATGTCACTATACGCTACATCACGTTACATCTCACTACACGCTACATCATCACGTCATTACGTCTTATGGGAGTGCATGACGGATAATTGTATATTGAATAAAGACTTTACACACACTGAGAATGATGGTGAAACACAGCTGTCTAAAACAATCTAATAATGACAAATAGCCCTCCCCTGTCTTCTGTCACATCATACTGGCCAGAATTGTAACAAGAAAGTACAGAAATTAGGCTACTGTGCCAGTTCATAAGATTAACTAACATTCGCGCCAAAGAGTTGTGCATCTAGAATGTAGTAGCTTACAGAGAAACTGAGGCACATCAGTGGGAATAGGGGGAAATCCTGGGAAAACGAGAGGGTTTTAACCACAAGCGCACATTCAAAGTCTAATGAAGTAAAAAAAAAAAAAAGAGAGTCCGTACTGGACTTACTGGTTCCTGGTCTGGCATCGGACACGTCTACCAGTGGACCGGTGGCCTGGGACAGGGACTGGTAGTGGACGGTGTGGGTGACAGTGGATGACTTCTGTTTCTGGGTCTCCCCAAAGTCGTTATCGGTCAGTAACACAGTGGACCTGTCATCTGGATGGACAAAGTTGTTATCGGTCAGTAACACAGTGGACCTGTCATCTGGAGGGACAGTGGATCAAAGTCGTTATCAGTCAGTAACACAGTGGATGTGTCATGGTAATCGGTCAGTAACACAGTGGATCTGGCATGGTAATCGGTCAGTAACACAGTGGACCTGACGTGGTTATCGGTCAGTAACACAGTGGACCTGACGTGGTTATCGGTCAGTAACACAGTGGACCTGTCGTGGTTATTGGTCAGTAACACAGTGGACCTGTCGTGGTTATCGGTCAGTAACACAGTGGACCTGTCATGGTTATTGGTCAGTAACACAGTGGACCTGACGTGGTTATCGGTCAGTAACACAGTGGACCTGTCATGGTTATTGGTCAGTAACACAGTGGACCTGTCGTGGTTATTGGTCAGTAACACAGTGGACCTGACGTGGTTATCGGTCAGTAACACAGTGGACCTGACGTGGTTATCGGTCAGTAACACAGTGGACCTGTCATGGTTATTGGTCAGTAACACAGTGGACCTGACGTGGTTATCGGTCAGTAACACAGTGGATCTGTCGTGGTTATCGGTCAGTAACACAGTGGACCTGACGTGGTTATCGGTCAGTAACACAGTGGACCTATCGTGGTTATCGGTCAGTAACACAGTGGACCTGACGTGGTTATCGGTCAGTAACACAGTGGATCTATCGTGGTTATCGGTCAGTAACACAGTGGACCTGACGTGGTTATCGGTCAGTAACACAGTGGACCTGACGTGGTTATCGGTCAGTAACACAGTGGACCTGACGTGGTTATCGGTCAGTAACACAGTGGACCTGACGTGGTTATTGGTCACTGGTCAGTAACACAGTGGACCTGACGTGGCTATCGGTCAGTAACACAGTGGACCTGTCATCTGGAGGGACAGTGGATCCATAAAAAAAAGTTCAGGACTGTGAATTTGAAACAGAAACACAGCATACGCTTATAGCATACAGGTATGCAGACTAAAGCCCCAAACGCTCTGGGAGCGTCAGACACTCGCATTTTGAAGTACACCCATTGTTTTAAACGGCCGAACATGCATCAAGAGCGTTCTGACGCGCGTCAAACTGCCTTGATGCCCGTACTCTGAACTAGGGATGGGCATTTCTAGCAAAAACACTATTCGAAATTCGCTGGCCAAATTCGAATTTAATTCGAAATTCGAAAAAAAAAAAAAAAAATGTAAAAAAAAAAAAAAAATGAAATTTTTTATTTTTTTTTGTGAGTGAAATGTTGCATTGTCTCCCCTGATTCTAAGTCTACGGCTTTATTAATTAATATAAAAAGCTTCTGCTGTGGATTTTTAGCTCAAACAAGCATTGCACCACTGAAGTAAAGAACATGTTACATGACATTGACATTTTCGAAAATAAAAAACAGTTTTGACAATCATGAGTGGTTCATTAAATATTTAGTAGGCTCAGGTCTGAGTGCCAAAGGGGTGCCAAAGTCACCCCCTCTCCCTCTTCATGGGATTTCATCCGCCATTCATTTTTCCATAAACCTTGCTTAAAATGCTTATAAAAATTGTTTTACTTGCTCAAACCAAGCGATTTGACTATACTTAGAATCAGGGGAGACAATGCAACATTTCACTCAATTTTTTTTTTTTTTTTTTTTTTTTTCTTCGAATTTCGAATTTCGAATTTCGAATTTCAATAATAAAAGTCGACCTTGATAATAACAACGATTATTCGAAAATTCGAAATTCGATGCCCATCCCTACTCTGAACCTGTTTCGATTTTGGGGCATCAAATGAGGTTCCAGCAGCGACCAAAGCGCTCTGAGCTCCCCCCTCCCTCTCTGCCCGCTTTCATCCCCGTCTGTCTCGCTATGCTCCTCAAACAAATCTCACGGCAGTTTAAATACAGCAAGCATGTAAATACGCTACACTATAGCAAGACTGTCTGAACAAAGTGAGAATAATGTCGTCAAGTGTCAAGTTTCACTCCCAGTGCGTTTGGGGCTTAACACTTTCAGTGCCACGGCCCTTGGGCAAAAGGTTGCTTGCTGTGCCACATAGGCCGCAATGCATTTTAAAACAGTCATATAATTTCTTTAATAATTACTATGTAAACACTGAACACGCACAAATAACGATGAGACTCTCTTCTATCACCTGCAAAAAAAAGTTTATTGATCCCATTTTCCGTTCTTTAGTTATGAGCCGGAGAAGATAGCTTGATCGAACGAAAAACAGAGCTTTTTTTCTACGAGCTGAGATAATGAGCCTTTTGTGAAATTAAACATTTCAAGCACATCACTGACTCTGAAGCTAATTTTCTGATGTAGTCACACCTCAAAAATAATTTCCTTCAATAAAACAGTGAAGGCAAGGGAATTTTGTTTGGAAGAATAATATTTTTAGCTGAAACCAGCAGCGCTGGCGCCTGCATGCGCTGCTGGTTGCAGCTTCTTGCTGATCTTTTGCTGCTGGTGGGCATCGGATATTCTGGCTTGCGTTTGCCAACCCTGTCCTGCTGTCTGGGTCTGTGTTGTGTACTTGGCTCTGCGTGCCCACCTCCCCCCCTCCTCCTCCCCCCCCCCCCCCCCGTTGTGGGAGGAGTGTCTCTCTGCTCTGCTGTTTTCTCGTTTTCTCTGCCTGTGCTCAGCACTGAAAAAGTCAGCTAGATCCTGCTTTTTTACAGCCGCGTGTACCAGCTCCCATGCTTCGAGTTGAGAATAATAACAAATCCACGGCTGATCATGTGTTGCAGCGGACACGGAGGCTGTTGCAGCGGACATCGAGGTGCTCAATTGTGATAGCAGATTGGCTGCTGCAGGGGCACAGCTAAACGTTGCTTCAATGAAGCCGCTGCATACGGACGGATGCGATGCGATTTCCTTCCCCCCAATGACTTCTTCTGTGTGTTTCACTCCACGTTCTCTCATCTGGAGAGCGCTGTCGCCACCTAAGGGTTCTGTAAAATAGGTTAGACACATTCAATACCTCTGAATATTGTAAGAGGCGATGTAAGAGGCATAGATCGACACCCCCCCGTCAAAAAAAAAAAATCGAGTTATGACGCCATTTGGCGTCGCTGGCACTGTACGGTAAATTTCTAATGACGCCATATGGCGTCGCTGGCACTGAATGTGTTAAAGTTGTCAAAAGTATCAACAGTATCGATAAGTCTCGATACATTTTTTTTAACCGATATATTACTCATTTGCAACAGGTATCGATAGTATCAATAATTATCGATACTCAAAATTTGAAATGGATACAATACTAATTTGCAACAGTATCAATACCACCACCAGTGCTTTCTCTTAATGACAAATCAAACATACTAGTGATCCCCCCCTATCATTGGTGGGCATCTGTTGCCTCAACAAGCTAAAAGTGTTCTGATAGGCTGATGACTAGAGCAGGGGTAATCTGCTGTGTAAGTGCAACGTTTTTAATGAGTTTTATCAGGCCTAGATGATGGAGAAGCGTGCATCTGTCCGTGTCCGTCCATCTGTCTTTGTTATTTGTATGCCTCCTGATGTGTTTGTCACCCCCCCAATGGTATCAAAAATGGTATCAAGTATCGAGATTTTCCTGGGTATCAGTATGGAAGTTAGAAACTCTAGTATCATGACACCCCTAGCACAGACACTCACCAACAGTCTCCATGGTGTCTCTCTCCTCGATGAGAAGCTGGGCTCTGGGGATGTCGATGTGCATACGGAGCGTCTGCTGCTGCTTGTTAATGGGCTCGGCCGGACGCGTGTTTTTACTGGGGAACACGGAAAGTGAGCTCAGAGGAATGACGCTCTTGCAGAAATGAGTATTACCCAGACAACAATATTATTGATATATTACAAGCAGACATTGGTCTTTGACAATGGATATGCAATGAAGTTGTGAACAATCTTACCTCATGAGCATCTCAGCCAAACTTTTTGCATCTACAAAATAAACACAGGCAAAACGTCATTTTTATTTGCTGTCCATGCGAGAGCGTTGAGGCTAAAATCTGTCCGTGTGTCAATGTTCCCATCTCACCTCGGAGCCTCTTGAGCCTCTGTTCCCTCCTCCTCCTCCGCAGCATCAGCAGTCCGATGAAGATGAGAACGATGCCCACCAGCACGCAGGAAATGGTCACCATCATCTTCAGGCCATCGCCGCCCCCGGAGCTGCCCTCGCTCACATTGGGCGCCTTCACCAGCGGTGCGATGGTACCTGAGCAGAGGTCACAGGCTTTGAATGCAATCGCCACCACAATCATCATCACTTTATTTGTCATCACTTTATTTGTCAGACACAAGGTCCAATAAAAAAAAAACACAATACATATAAAACAGGTAAACAACACAATAAGAGCAACTCAACAATTCTACAATAAGGCACTGTACCAGTGTTTCCAGATGGAAGACGGGTATCTAGTGTCACTGAGATTGGGTTGAGACAGCAACATAATCAGCATATTCTGAGACATATTCAGACAACAGATAAACTTATACATCAGGTTTCTGAGCAGGGCATGAAAGGTGCTAACTCCTGCTCCACAAAACATTTCACTGGTGCTGCAACACCTTGGCTTCCTAAGAAGGATCCTCAGGCAGTCATTATAAGCAACCTGGAGCTTTTGGATGCTAGCCTGCTTAAACTTGACCCACAAGGGGGCAGTATAAAGAGGAATACAGTAGGCTCTAAACAGGTTTACCTTTACATCATCTGAGCAAAAATAAAACTTCTTCCTCAGCATGTTAGCTTGAGCATACAGTACACGCCTCTGTCTGTACATGTCATCATCATCACTCATTTGATCAGTTATAATATGACCCAAATATTTAGTTCTAGAGGAAACTGCCAGCACCTGCCCAGACAGATAAAAAGAAGGAAAGGAAAGATCCTTATCACCTCTTGTTCTGCAGATCATAGTGACACTCTTTTTAGCATTGTATTTCACATCAAAACGACACTCCATAGTCATAGTCAGCAACTGTTGGAAACCAGTCATCCTTGGTGACAGGATGACCAAATCATCAGCATACATAAAGTGATTTACAGTGGTGTTACCAATCACATATCCCATTCGGCAGCTGCTGAGCTGTACAGAGAGTTCATTCATATAGAGATTGAACAGGCCGTCCCCTCTGACGGACGCCATTCCCGACACCAAAAGGAGCAGAGACCGTATTAGCGAATACTGCACCCATATAAAACAGAATAAAAGGCTAAAAACTAGCAAACAAACACCGCAAGTTTCTGTCTGTCAGCCATCTTGTTCACGTCATCCAATAGCCTTCAACGCCAATAGCGTGAATATTATTGTTGTAAGAATCCAGAAAATACACAAAACACAACCAAATGATTAGTGTCAATGAATAACTAAGTACTGTAATAACCATGTCTAAGGGAAAGCCACCAACTGGTGAAAGTAGAGCAAGACCCTCAGCAGCTAACAACTATAGAGCATCTTCCCTATAGAAATCACATATAATCTGGCACCATCAGCTAGCTGCTGCACCATGCTAACATCAGCACTTGACCTTTTGCCGAATTGGCAGTGATGCCTGTGCCATTCTGCCAAGCAGTACTTAAAGAGAATGAACTCATCCCTGACAGCTAAATGCTCAGCCTGATTTTTCTCTGCAACAGTTTCAAGATGGGGGAGAAAGGGTCTTCAGAACGGGGTGGTGGAGAAGCTCCGGAGCTACCGGTGTGTGCTGTGGTGGTGCAGTATGGGAGGTGCATGCTGTGGTGGTACAGTATGGGAGGTGCATGCTGTGGTGGTACAGTATGGGAGGTGCATGCTGTGGTGGTACAGTATGGGAGGTGTGTGCTGTGGTGGTACAGTATGGGAGGTGCATGCTGTGGTGGTGCAGTATGGGAGGTGTGTGCTGTGGTGGTGCAGTATGGGAGGTGCATGCTGTGGTGGTGCAGTATGGGAGGTGCATGCTGTGGTGGTACAGTATGGGAGGTGCATGCTGTGGTGGTGCAGTATGGGAGGTGCATGCTGTGGTGGTACAGTATGGGAGGTGCATGCTGTGGTGGTGCAGTATGGGAGGTGTGTGCTGTGGTGGTACAGTATGGGAGGTGTGTGTTGTGGTGGTACAGTATGGGAGGTGCATGCTGTGGTGGTACAGTATAGGAGGTGTGTGCTGTGGTGGTGCAGTATGGGAGGTGTGTGCTGTGGTGGTGCAGTATGGGAGGTGTGTGCTGTGGTGGTACAGTATGGGAGGTGTGTGCTGTGGTGGTGCAGTATGGGAGGTGCATGCTGTGGTGGTGCAGTATGGGAGGTGTGTGCTCTGGTGGTGCAGTATGGGAGGTGTGTGCTGTGGTGGTGCAGTATGGGAGGTGCATGCTGTGGTGGTGCAGTATGGGAGGTGTGTGCTGTGGTGGTGCAGTATGGGAGGTGTGTGCTGTGGTGGTGCAGTATGGGAGGTGTGTGCTGTGGTGGTGCAGTATGGGAGGTGTGTGCTGTGGTGGTACAGTATGGGAGGTGCATGCTGTGGTGGTGCAGTATGGGAGGTGCATGCTGTGGTGGTACAGTATAGGAGGTGTGTGCTGTGGTGGTACAGTATGGGAGGTGTGTGTTGTGGTGGTACAGTATGGGAGGTGTGTGCTGTGGTGGTGCAGTATGGGAGTGGGTGCTGTGGTGGTGCAGTATGGGAGTCAGCATACAGACGCTGGAGTCCGCATAAAATGCATTTCATTTTTTACGGCCCAATTCATCAAGCAAGCCTCAATCGTTTGCATCTAAGGCTGGCAGAGAGAGGTGGAGACTGGCATCAAAGTTGTAATGGCAGAGAGAGATGGAGACTGGCATTAAAGTTGTAACGGCAGAGAGAGATGGAGACTGGCATCAAAGTTGTAACGGCAGAGAGAGGTGGAGACTGGCATCAAAGTTGTAACGGCAGAGAGAGGTGGAGACTGGCATTAAAGTTGTAACGGCAGAGAGTTGTAACGGCAGAGAGAGATGGAGACTGGCATCAACGTTGTAACGGCAGAGAGAGGTGGAGACTGGCATCAAAGTTGTAACGGCAGAGAGAGATGGAGACTGGCATCAAAGTTGTAACGGCAGAGAGATGGAGACTGGCATTAAAGTTGTAACAGCAGAGAGAGATGGAGACTGGCATTAAAGTTGTAACAGCAGAGAGAGATGGAGACTGGCATTAAAGTTGTAACAGCAGAGAGAGATGGAGACTGGCATTAAAGTTGTAACAGCAGAGAGAGGTGGAGACTGGCATTAAAGTTGTAACGGCAGAGAGAGGTGGAGACTGGCATTAAAGTTGTAACAGCAGAGAGAGATGGAGACTGGCATTAAAGTTGTAACAGCAGAGAGAGGTGGAGACTGGCATTAAAGTTGTAACGGCAGAGAGAGATGGAGACTGGCATTAAAGTTGTAACAGCAGAGAGAGATGGAGACTGGCATTAAAGTTGTAACAGCAGAGAGAGGTGGAGACTGGCATTAAAGTTGTAACGGCAGAGAGAGGTGGAGACTGGCATTAAAGTTGTAACGGCAGAGAGAGGTGGAGACTGGCATTAAAGTTGTAACGGCAGAGAGATGGAGACTGGCATTAAAGTTGTAACGGCAGAGAGAGGTGGAGACTGGCATCAAAGTTGTAACGGCAGAGAGGTGGAGACTGGCATTAAAGTTATAACGGCTAGATAGACTCGGTGAGGATGCATTATAAAAGTAAGTCTTTTATCGCCAGTTCTTCAACAGTTGGAGTCACTCATCACACTATACAACCTCTGCAGCAGCCAGTGAATCTTGCAGCAAACATTACAGTACCAGACATTAGCCTACTAGCAGAAGCGTCATGCCCATTGTAACTGAGGGGGTAATTGCCCCCTCAGATTTTTGAGAGGTAAAAAAATAAATAAAAATAAATAAAAAATAAAAAAATAAACATAGGCTATAATATTATAGGCTGTGTATGGTAGTTGAAACATAGTTTCAAGTTTACGCTTATGTATGTTTGTAGTTAAAACAAAAACATAAATACTGTATAGGCTACATACAGTACAACACAAAAGGCTGTTATTTACCCTTTGTCGCCACCTGGTGAGTAAATATATATAACTAAAACCATTCAAATTGACAACCGGTCCGCAACTTTTTTTCCCATGTATCTACCAGTCCTTGGCACAAAAAAGGTTGGGAACCCCTGCTCTAGAGGCAAGATTTCTACCTTCTGAAAAGGCAATACCAGCCAAAATAAACATTGTGTTACATTGCTTTGAAACATGTGGTCTCCCTTTTTTGTCAAGTCCATTGAGCCTGGGCAATGTACTTAGTCTGGTGATTATGGATCTTTCCAGGAGGCTGAGCAGTTTGGAAAATAGCCTTATGGTTACACCTGCTCAGTCTGTTAATTTAAAATTAGATATTCCTCTAAATCTGGCATCCAACCCCCCACATTTTTTGCCGCCCTGTGGGCAGCGCCAGAGTTCGCCCCCTCAGATTGTTGGCTTGCATGACGCCCCTGCCTACTAGTGGAGTCGCATGTGGCTGGGCCCACAAAGATATTTCATGGAAAAAGATGCTGATTGGAAAGCAGTATTGTTGTCTGTTGTTTGTTGTCTGCATTTTAAGGACAACTCACTGCCATCGTAGCTGAGTGTGGCGAACTTGAGCCTCTTCTCAGCGTAGCCGGCGCTGTTGTAGACCTTCATCTGCAGCTCGTACCAGGTGGCCTCCTGCAGGTCGTACAGGATGTAGCTCTTGGTCAGGGAGGTGCGCTGGGCGGTGGTCCAGCTGGGCGAGTCCACCGGCCGGTACTCCAGGGTGAAGGAGGTGATGGGACAGCCGCCGTTGTTCCAGCCAATCAGGTTGAGCCGGACCCGGGTGGCATTGATGCTGGTGAAGAGTTCCTGCTCCTTCGCGTACTGCGGCTCTGTGAGGAAGGAGGGAAAGCTTACATGTATGAATCAAATAGCATGAATGAACTCTGGATGAAGGAAAAACTTGCAAATATGCGTTGTAGCAACTGATAATGTAATAAGTTGTACAAAATGAATCAAATGCTTCTCTAAATGGGTCAAAACTGCAATAAAACCTCACCTGTAATTGTAATAAATTGCTGGATAAGTAATAATATATTCTGCCTGATATTGTAGTAATGTGCACCAATTATAATGCAACATTAACTGCTTAATAATATAATAAAATGCATTACATTATCAGGAAAGACATACAAAGGTTCCAGCTAGGTGCTTATTTGTATGGGGTATGCCAAAGGGCAATGGACCTCCAACATCATATGATGTCACGATGACCACTGATGATGTCATGGACATTCTGACAGCAGCTGCATCGCCACATGTGAGATACCAAGTTACAGAGATTCGAGTACCCGCCTCATGGTACTACACTACTTGAACAGTAAGCTGAAGAGCAGTCAACTGAATTCCTGGACTCTGCACACCCTTTCACCACACCCTCACCTGAACATCGATAACAGTGTCCTGACCCGAAGACCTCCACCCGGGGCGAGCGCCAGCTAACTACCGAGACTCAACCTATACAGTCCTTTACAGTCTTCAGAACATCATCATCATTTTTTGCCTATTTAGAGGGACAATTTATTATATTTTGACCAATCATTACACTATCTGGTGGTTATTACCGTATCAGTTTTGCTTCTTTGTTCGAGGAAAGTATTTTTTTTTATACCAAAAAATTATATCCTTTGGAAACTGATGATCACTTCTATATGAAATAATTGCAGTAATTAAATAACAGCTGGTTTGCTCATACCTTTCCCATGGGTCTTTGCCTCAATGATCTCACTGATGCGTCCGGGCCCCACTGCATTCTGGGCCGTGAGGGTGAACTTGTACCAGGTGCCGCACTTGAGGTTCTCCAGACGGTAGGAGCGCTCGCTGGGACTGATGGGGAAGTTGCCCCACTGCTCACTGTTGTCCTCTGAGTACTGCAGGATGTAGCCTGGAGGACAGGTAAGGTCATGGCAAACTTTATGATCTCAGATAGGGAAATTCAGGTGGGCAAGGTGCAAAAACACCTAGCAGTCACAAAAACACCTAGCAGTCACAAAAACACCTAGCAGTCACAAAGACACCTAGCAGTCACAAAAACACCTAGCAGTCACAAAAACACCCAGCAGTCACAAAGACACCTAGCGGTCACAAAGACACCTAGCAGTCACAAAAACACCTAGCAGTCACAAAAACACCTAGCAGTCACAAAAACACCTAGCAGTCACAAAAACACCTAACAGTCACAAAGACACCTAGCAGTCAGAAAAACACCTAACAGTCACAAAGACACCTAACAGTCACAAAAACACCTAACAGTCACAAAGACACCTAGCAGTCATAAAAACACCCAGCAGTCACAAAGACACCTAGCAGTCACAAAAACACCTAGCAGTCACAAAAACACCTAGCAGTCACAAAAACACCTAACAGTCACAAAGACACCTAGCAGTCAGAAAAACACCTAGCAGTCAACAAAGTCACCTAACAGTCACAAAAACACCTAACAGTCACAAAGACACCTAGCAGTCAGAAAAACACTTAGCAGTCAACAAAGACACCTAACAGTCACAAAGACACCTAACAGTCACAAAGACACCTAGCAGTCACAAAAACACCTAGCAGTCACAAAAACACCTAACAGTCACAAAGTCACAAAAACACCTAGCAGTCACAAAAACACCTAGCAGTCAACAAAGACACCTAGCAGTCACAAAAACACCTAGCAGTCACAAAGACACCTAGCAGTCACAAAAACACCTAGCAGTCACAAAAATACCCAGCAGTCATAAAAACACCGTGTCACAAAAACACCTAGCAGTCACAAAGACACCTAGCAGTCACAAAAACGCCTAGCAGTCACAAAAACACCCAGCAGTCACAAAGACACCTAGCAGTCACAAAGACACCTAGCAGTCACAAAAACACCTAGTAGTCACAAAAACACCTAACAGTCACAAAGACACCTAACGGTCACAAAGACACCTAGCAGTCAGAAAAACACTTAGCAGTCAACAAAGACACCTAACAGTCACAAAGACACCTAACAGTCACAAAGACACCTAGCAGTCAGAAAAACACTTAGCAGTCAACAAAGACACCTAACAGTCACAAAAACACCTAGCAGTCACAAAAACACCTAGCGGTCACAAAAACACCTAGCAGTCACAAAAACACCTAGCAGTCACAAAAACACCTAACAGTCACAAAGTCACAAAAACACCTAGCAGTCACAAAAACACCTAGCAGTCAACAAAGACACCTAGCAGTCACAAAAACACCTAGCAGTCACAAAGACACCTAGCAGTCACAAAAACACCTAACAGTCACAAAGTCACAAAAACACCTAGCAGTCACAAAAACACCTAGCAGTCACAAAAACACCCAGCAGTCATAAAAACACCTAGCAGTCACAAAGACACCTAGCAGTCACAAAAACACCTAGCAGTCACAAAGACACCTAACAGTCACAAAGACACCTAGCAGTCACAAAAACACCTAGCAGTCACAAAAACACCTAGCAGTCACAAAAACACCTAACAGTCACAAAGACACCTAGCAGTCACAAAGACACCTAGCAGTCACAAAAACACCTAGCAGTCACAAAGACACCTAACAGTCACAAAGACACCTAGCAGTCACAAAAACACCCAGCAGTCACAAAGACACCTAGCAGTCACAAAGACACCTAGCAGTCACAAAAACACCTAGCAGTCACAAAGACACCTAACAGTCACAAAGACACCTAGCAGTCACAAAAACACCCAGCAGTCACAAAGACACCTAGCAGTCACAAAAACACCTAGCAGTCACAAAGACACCTAGCAGTCACAAAAACACCTAGCACCTAGCAGTCACAAAAACACCTAGCAGTCTAGCAGTCACAAAAACACCTAGCAGTCAACAAAGACACCTAGCAGTCACAAAAACACCTAGCAGTCACAAAGACACCTAGCAGTCACAAAAACACCTAACAGTCACAAAGTCACAAAAACACCTAGCAGTCACAAAAACACCTAGCAGTCACAAAAACACCCAGCAGTCATAAAAACACCTAGCAGTCACAAAGACACCTAGCAGTCACAAAAACACCTAGCAGTCACAAAGACACCTAACAGTCACAAAGACACCTAGCAGTCACAAAGACACCTAGCAGTCACAAAAACACCTAGCAGTCACAAAAACACCTAGCAGTCACAAAAACACCTAACAGTCACAAAGACACCTAGCAGTCACAAAGACACCTAGCAGTCACAAAAACACCTAGCAGTCACAAAGACACCTAACAGTCACAAAGACACCTAGCAGTCACAAAAACACCCAGCAGTCACAAAGACACCTAGCAGTCACAAAAACACCTAGCAGTCACAAAGACACCTAGCAGTCACAAAAACACCTAGCAGTCACAAAGACACCTAACAGTCACAAAGACACCTAGCAGTCACAAAAACACCCAGCAGTCACAAAGACACCTAGCAGTCACAAAAACACCTAGCAGTCACAAAGACACCTAGCAGTCACAAAAACACCTAGCACCTAGCAGTCACAAAAACACCTAGCAGTCACAAAAACACCTAGCAGTCACAAAAACACCTAACAGTCACAAAGACACCTAGCAGTCAGAAAAACACCTAACAGTCACAAAGACACCTAACGGTCACAAAGACACCTAGCAGTCAGAAAAACACTTAGCAGTCAACAAAGACACCTAACAGTCACAAAGACACCTAACAGTCACAAAGACACCTAGCAGTCAGAAAAACACTTAGCAGTCAACAAAGACACCTAACAGTCACAAAAACACCTAGCAGTCACAAAAACACCTAGCGGTCACAAAAACACCTAGCAGTCACAAAAACACCTAACAGTCACAAAGTCACAAAAACACCTAGCAGTCACAAAAACACCTAGCAGTCAACAAAGACACCTAGCAGTCACAAAAACACCTAGCAGTCACAAAGACACCTAGCAGTCACAAAAACACCTAACAGTCAGAAAGTCACAAAAACACCTAGCAGTCACAAAAACACCTAGCAGTCAACAAAGACACCTAGCAGTCACAAAAACACCTAGCAGTCACAAAGACACCTAGCAGTCACAAAAACACCTAGCAGTCACAAAAACACCCAGCAGTCATAAAAACACCTAGCAGTCACAAAGACACCTAGCAGTCACAAAAACACCTAGCAGTCACAAAAACACCCAGCAGTCATAAAAACACCTAGCAGTCACAAAAACACCCAGCAGTCACAAAAACACCTAGCAGTCACAAAGACACCTAACAGTCACAAAGACACCTAGCAGTCACAAAAACACCTAGCAGTCACAAAAACACCTAGCAGTCACAAAAACACCTAGCAGTCACAAAGACACCTAGCAGTCACAAAAACACCTAGCAGTCAACAAAGACACCTAGCAGTCACAAAAACACCTAACAGTCACAAAGACACCTAGCAGTCACAAAAACACCTAGCAGTCACAAAAACACCTAACAGTCACAAAGACACCTAGCAGTCACAAAAACACCTAACAGTCACAAAAACACCCAGCAGTCACAAAGACACCTAGGAGTCACAAAAACACCTAGCAGTCACAAAAACACCTAGCAGTCACAAAAACACCTAACAGTCACAAAGACACCTAGCAGTCACAAAAACACCTAACAGTCACAAAAACACCTAACAGTTACAAAAACACCTAGGAGTCACAAAAACACCTAGCAGTCACAAAGACACCTAGCAGTCACAAAAACACCTAACAGTCACAAAGACACCTAGCAGTCACAAAAACACCTAACAGTCACAAAAACACCTAGCAGTCACAAAAACACCTAGCAGTCACAAAGACACCTAGCAGTCACAAAAACACCCAGCAGTCACAAAGACACCTAGCAGTCACAAAAACACCTAGCAGTCACAAAAACACCTAGCAGTCACAAAGACACCTAGCAGTCACAAAAACACCTAGCAGTCACAAAGACACCTAGCAGTCACAAAAACACCTAGCAGTCACAAAGACACCTAACAGTCACAAAGACACCTAGCAGTCACAAAGACACCTAACAGTCACAAATACACCTAACAGTCATAAAAACACCCAGCAGTCACAAAGACACCTAGCAGTCACAAAGACACCTAACAGTCACAAAGACACCTAACAGTCACAAAAACACCCAGCAGTCACAAAAACACCTAGCAGTCACAAAGACAATTAGCAGTCACAAAAACACCTAACAGTCACAAAAACACCTAGCAGTCACAAAGACACCTAGCAGTCACAAAGACACCTAGCAGTCACAAAAACACCCAGCAGTCACAAAGACACCTAGCAGTCACAAAAGCACCTAGCAGTCACAAAGACACCTAGCAGTCACAAAGACACCTAGCAGTCACAAAAACACCTAGCAGTCACAAAGACACCTAGCAGTCACAAAAACACCTAACAGTCACAAAAACACCTAGCAGTCACAAAGACACCTAGCAGTCACAAAGACACCTAGCAGTCACAAAGACACCTAGCAGTCACAAAGACACATAGCAGTCACAAAAACACCTAGCAGTCACAAAAACACCCAGCAGTCACAAAAACACCCAGCAGTCACAAAAACACCTAACAGTCACAAAGACACCTAGCAGTCACAAAAACACCCAGCAGTCACAAAAACACCTAGCAGTCACAAAGACAACTAGCAGTCACAAAAACACCTAACAGTCACAAAGACACCTAGCAGTCACAAAGACACCTAGCAGTCACAAAAACACCTAGCAGTCACAAAGACAAATATAACAATGGTTCAATATCACTTCTTCCATCCCTCCTAGTCCTAACGCATTATGCTCTCTCTGTCACACACACACACACACACACACACACACACACACACATGCTCTCTCTCTCTCTTCTTCCCCTCTCTCTCTCACTCACTCACTCTCTCTCTCACACACACACATTGTTTCCAAGCACCCTTGCTCTGGCGTATTCTGAAACAAAATGCATGTAGAGACATAAATATTTCATATATAGGAGACTACATTATCCCTAAGAAAAACAAGCTGTGCGTCAGGGTTGCAACCAACCAAGCTGACGTGTAAAAGTAAAATATGTGAGATAAAATATCAAATCTGTTGGTATATAGAGAAAGGGGGAACTGTGGGGTGTGTGTCTGACCTCTTATGGAGCTGCCTCCGTTGTCTCCTGGGATCCAGGACAGCGTTATTGAAGTGGTGGTGGTTTTGGTCACTGTAAGGCGAGGCTGGTCCGGTGGAACTGGAGGAAGGAAAACAACTCCAGGCCATCAAGATGAAACAGGAAATACAAGGTTTAGGACCGGGGGTATGTGACACCATATATACAAGGTTTAGGACCGGGGGTATGTGACACCATATCCAGTATTCATGGGGTCGTCTTCCCATTGGATCCATCCAGAGATTTGTTTACTGGGTAACTTTACTAACTCCAATCTTAAAAATAGCCACACTACTGTATACGACTCAACAAAATGTTGCTGGCCATTGCTAAGAAATGGTATTGTGTTCAAATGGAAATCAGATGCCCCCCTCCCAATTGGAATGTGGCTCTCTGAAATGAATGGCGGTATACCCCCAGAGAAAATAACTGACCTTTGTGGATTATAAGGAAAACCTCCCATCGCACCAGATTGATTGTGCCTCTGTTTAGTTAGTCCTGTATTGACTATATACCATACTGTATATGATCCTTTGTGGTTATTGTGGACAGTGTCTATTTGATTTGAACTTTGAATTGTTTATCGTTTGCTGTCTTATAGACTTTGTCATTTGTTGGATGTATGCCGTTTGTTATTATGTTTGACTTTATGTTTTGACTTTGGAAAAATAACTAAGTAAGTAACTCAATAAAATAAAAAGGTTTACGAAAGTGAATTTGCACTCTGCCCTGTTTGAACGACAGTCGTCTGCTCCTGAGGTGTGTAAATCTATTAACACCTTTAGACAGGTGATGTTTTGTCTTATCAGACGATCACATGAAGAGCAGCAACACACTCCAAACATCACCTGTGTCTAGGTGTTAATGAATTGACCTTTTGACAACACAGTCATATTGAGGCTGTTTACACTCGCTTTTAAAATGTGCTTTGCGGGGATGGGAAAACAAGTGGACCATGCTAAATACACGAGACCACCAAGAGAAGAAGCACCATCACTCAAACCCGTTGGCCAGGTGGCCCGGGACCCATTTGACCACATATCTTTTGTGGTGTAAACACTAATGCGTCCTGATGCATCCACAGGACCGCCTACTCAACTGGCGTCCTCTGCGTTTGTGTCACTTCCATGCGTCTTGGTTGAAATAGCCTGCAATTATTATTATTAATAATAATAATAATAATAATAATTAAAAAAAAAAAATAATAATAATGTGCGGTGCGTGCACGATGGAGGCTTCGCGCGGCCGACACGGGTTCGAAACCGACGACCCGAGGTCCTTTGCCGCATGTCATCCCCTCTCTCTCTCCTCAGCTTTCCTGTCTGACAATTATATTGATAAACAAAATCTGTGCGGTGCCGCCCGCTACTGAGTACTGTACTATACAAATGCAAAAAAACACACTATAGAATGTGTTTTTAGCATGGCGGGTCATGACTTTATGGAGGCGACCTGTCACAGTAGAAGGAGAAACACGGGTTGGACACTAATGCAGAATGTGTGTCGACTGTTCTCAGAAACTACGTGTTTGTGCGACAGCAGAGACGTCCTTGGTGATCATGAGGTTAAAAACAACATCGCATTCGGTCTTTGCAAACTGAAATGATGTAGCCTACATGTTTATTTGCATATCGAGTGGAGGAGTGAGATCCGATCACAAGTGGTCGCTCGAGACGCATGTGGAGACACATTCCAGCCAGCTCAGTCTCATTGACACCTTGCGAGCAGATAACCGTGTGCATACTCTGTCATTCTTTGAAATCTGATTGGTAGTTGTTGAGAAGGTTTGGTTGAGATGTGTGTCTTTTCTCCTTTTCTACGCCGTGCATAGAGACACTGCGGAGCGCGTCATCATCGACAAACCACGCCCAAAACGGGGGAAAGCAAAACCCCCCCCCCCCAATCCTGGCATTCTCCTATGTCACGTGTTGCACACAAAGATCATGTATACGGAAGATGAACACTCCAACTTACTTCCTTGACAGCTAGATGCAAATTTCTCTTCTCGTCAATTCTCAATGGCTTCCTTGTTTTGCTCGGGAGTACAAACACACTTTAATTGGAGATGTTTAACATTTGTTGTCTGCGCAGCCCCACCACACAACAGCTTTTAGCCATGTTTAATTCAAGGAAAATGACGCTGGTGTATGGAAGTGAATGGAGAGCTTTTCCCCCGTGATGGGCGTGGCCTATTTCACGCAGTGTCTCTATGGCTCACCTTGAACCTGCAGGTTGAGGACGATCTTGTCCGGCCCGAAGCTGTTACTGGCCAGGCAGGTGTAGTTGCCGGAGTCCTCGGCTTTCACCGTGCGGATCACCAGGCTGCCGTTGCCGTGGACGCTGCGGCGGCTGTCCATCACCACCGGCGCTGGGGTTCCATTGCTGAAGACGCAGAAATGTGTTTTAGGGTTGATGTGTTTCAAATACAGTAGCTTCATGTTGACAATGTCACACACTTCATTGTCTGCACTTGAAGCACAAGACTTTGTAGCTATTCTGACCGGTCCAAATGAATCCATCAGTGGCAAATGTCCTGTCAAAAGCTCATATTAAGCATATCCGTTATCTATCTGGGCCGGCTTTGTGGTGAAACGGCTGTGTACTCACGTCTCCTTCAGCCACTTGATGGTGGGGGAGGGGTCGCCCACCGCCTTGCAAGGCAGCACAATGTCCCTCATCCAGGGGGTCGTCACCGTCCGGTTGAAGGTGAGGATCCGAGCCGGAGCTGCAAAAGCACAAAAATCCCTCATCAGCCCGAGGTGGAGATACAGTATCACACACTAACACAGCCACGAATAACAGGGTTCCCACACTTCTTGCATGGCACCGTAACCCCGGCGTTACGTTTCTGATTTTTTGCTGTTCATCTGTCATTTACAGTATGTGATTAATTAGGTAGTTAATTCTGAACAATGCTGTTCATGCTACATACCAAATTAACCGGCTGAATCTTGCGCATCGAACCATGTCTTCCTTTTTCAGATCAGATCAACACAGCAGAAGTTATAGATGTCTTTGTACAAAGACAAAGACAACATTTCAGATTATTTGGCTTTTTCAAATGGCTTTTTATAATGGCTTTTTTGGAAATCTGCCTAGGTATCTCCCTATAAAAACCACTGCCAAATACTCATGTTTTGTTATTTTTTCATCTTCTTTGAGTTGGGATGTGGTAAGGCCTGTGGCTATGTCTCCATTGGGTTTCTAGCCATAAATACAACAACCACAGGTAACTGTTTACACTCTAAAAGTGTTTTTTATTCTAGGCGAGAATCAACCACTGTGTTTGAGCTGGTATTACTCAGGGTCAGTAACACATAGAGTCACTCTGACACTTGGAACAGAAACTTCAAAGTCTTACCTTTCAGAAAAGGTCAGGCAGTTGTCTGTAACCCTAGCGGTTCAGCCACAGTAAGCATTTTAGTTTGGGTATGTCGTTTTCACCATTTTCTTCAGAAATAGGTGGCTTTAGAAGAGGTAAATCAAATTCAAGGACTTTTCAAGGACTTTCCAGGGCCAATTTCCCTCAAATTCAAGGAGCCAACATGGCACAGTTTGAGACATGTATCAAGGTTAGGTACTGTTACAACACTGAGGATTTTTAGAATGAGACCGTGACCAGTCTCATGATAACGTGACCTTTCCTGGTGTGTGAAACAAAGACGCACAGAGGGTGGGAGACACATTATGCAGACAATGCAACGCAGCTTATTGCTAATGTGAAGTAAAAAAAAAAATCAAAAGAACTTAATAAAATATCTAAAATATATCCAAAATATATCAATTCAACCACTTTCAATAACTCGATTTTCAAAAACTTTCAAGGCCTTGATTTTTTTTCCTCTCAAATTCACAAACTTTCAAAGATTTTGAGGACCCGTGTGGGAACCCTGAAATAAATATGTTGTCCCGATTGAGATGGGCCTTATGGAAACACCAACACAACGGAATTTCTGCAGCTTATCGGCAATAGCTATAAATACTCAAGCACTCTAGGATGCATTTGTTTCGATTTTCACTGGGTTCACTTTCCATCACTAACACTGCAGGCCGGGGTGAGGCTGTTGCTTTCTCCGGCTGAGCTGTAGAGCGGGGGAGGAGGGGACATCCATCACCTCCACCTCGGACAGGATGTGAGAGCGGGGGAGGAGGGGACATCCATCACCTCCACCTTGGACAGGATGTGAGCATCCTGATAGGAGGTGCGGGTCCTGACTCCAGGCACCACGGGGTCTATCGCCGCCTGCTATCAGCTTATCAGCTCTCACCAAAGCATGGGAAGTGCTGACAGGGCCAAAGGACATACTGGCAACCAGTTGCTTTTTCACCCCCCAGATATACGAGGGATCAGCCGAGCAGCATTTTGGTAAACAAACTGCGTCACTGGGTGGCTCCCTATGGAGCCTGAGTTTGAGCGTCTGACTCTAGCCGCCTGACCCTGTTTACAATTTTAAAACTGCGACAGTTCACACAACTTTAACATGACATGCACTATTATACATCAAACTCTTGAGCTAATTCTGCTCTCACTCAGAATGTCAAAATATAAGCGATGTGACGTCTACTTTTTGAGATATCAACGTTTGTTTGGCACAACTCATATACTAGTTAACTGCCATGGGGTTGCGCATTTTTGGGTGGTCACGCTGATTCGTCCTATACTGTAGGTGTAGAGAGTTGCAGCGAGGGCGGGGACAGAGGACAGAGTTTCTCACCTGTGATGACATTGAGTGGCAAAGTTTGGCCCTTATCCAATGTTATTCAAATACTGTAAAATGCTGTAAATAAATATGATACACTTCTCTTGGTTGATACACACCTGCCCACACTGTAGCAAAATATACGTGGGGAAAAACAGGTTGCTTGTGCATAACTTCTGCCACATGTGCTTCAAATCCCTGCTCATGCATCTTTATTTATTTCTTCACATAATTTGGTCTGCCTGCGCACCCCCCCCCCACCCAACAGATCGGCACTGAGACACAGAGGCTTTGCACACACACACACACACACACACACACACGCACGCACGCACGCACGCACGCACGCACGCACGCACGCACGCACAGAGTAAATAAAAGAAATAAATAATAATAAGTAAATAAATAAATAAATAAATAAATAGGGACCTGAGAATTCCCATAATTATGCATCCCTCCTCCCACATTACATCTGATATCTCTGGTTTCTAGCTTTGGAAGACATTTGTTCACTTTTGAAAGCATTGACTGAACTTTTGCATTTTTGTGTACATAGTCTTTTGTTAAGAAGAAGTAGCCTACAGGAGCTGAGATTGATCTTTAGAATTATTGACTGTAATTCTAAATACACATCATAGTAAGAAATATTAAACTCATGTAAATGATATAAGGATAATGTATTTGGGGGGGGGGGGGCGGGCATAAATTCATGTGTCTCAACGTGCGTTTGACTATCAAATTGTGCGAAGGAAGCGCTCCACCTACCCTCGGCCATGGGTTTGACGGTGATGATGTCACTGGCGTTTCCGCGGCCCGCAGCAGTGACGGCCACCACCCAGATGCTGTACTGGCGGTTTCTGCTCAGGTTGGGGATGCGGTAGAAGAAAACGTCTGGGGCCGCCTCAAACTCACTGCTCACCTGGGAGGATGGAGACATTCAACAAGGGCTTACCTGCTAGTCTCACATGGTCAGACCCAACATCTTACGTCAGTACACTTCCAGCGACGGAGGGTCTGAATCACAACTTCAAATTTTCGGGTTTTCGCAGACACATCGTTCAGCGAAATCTCATTGGCTGGGCTGTTACGGAAGTCCGGAATGCCGTCCGTGGTTGGTCAATTCATGTCTGTCACGCCTCTTTTTATTTGTCTTGGGGGGCGGCTGGCTACTGTGAGACTACCTTGCAGCTGCAGCACCAGTTATAGACTTTCTTTCAGTTGTTTGTTATTTATTATTTGTTGTTATTCATCTAACTGATTGTATATTTCAAAACATGCTTGATTGTTATCAACCTAAAATTCATGTTAATCACAACAATGTCAGAACATCTTTTACAGGGCAAAAGGTGACTGAAGGGTCTACTTTCAAACCACGCAATTCAAATTGTAAACTGAAACTGCATAATACTATTGCATAATAATCACACAGCCTTCATTCTCAACCATTCCTTAATAGATTGGGTATAAGAACTTTATTAATGGGAACAGCAGAGTAGTTTCTCTTTTAATGGAAAACCCAATTGCTGAATTGATTGAATTGAGGATGAACTGATCTCAACGCACTGCGTCGAGCGGTTCCTCTTACTGTTGAGCAGTTCCTCTTACCGTGGGATGTGGGTTGGAGCAGAAGACGGTGTACTTCCTGATGATGCCGTTGACTTTGAGAGGAGGCAGCCAGGACACAAACACCACGGAGTTGGATGCAGCTGCTGCCTTCACACCCGCCGGAGGGCCGGGAACTGAGGGCAGGAGAAGAACAAGCCCCAGTTGATATATTTCCTACACAAAACTATAACTAAAAATATTAGCATAAGGAATAACTTTAATATTAGCATTAGGAATAACTTTAATATTACCATTAGGAATAACTTTAATATTACCATTAGGAATAACTTTGTGTGCTGCTTTCCACAATACCAAGATACTTTTTTTTTTACACTGATCATCAAACAAGATCATGAAAATTCCGGACTTTCAGTGGGATTTATCATTCTAGTAAGTGCAGCTTCAAACGCTACTAATTCTTGCAGGACATACAGGAATTAGAGCTCTCCACTTCATTTGCTAATTTAAGACCCTGACCACTCGTTGGCTCAGTTTGAGTGTTGGGATGTCTTCATTGCTGTAGAATATTGACTATTTTGTAGAGCCCGACCGATATATCGGTCCACCGATATTATCGATCCACCGATATTATCGGCCGATAACGATATATCGGTATCGGCCAATATATTGGCCGATATTGCAGATATTCTTATAGACAAGATTCAAGATTCAAGATTTTTATTGTCACTCCGTGGTACAAGTATCACGTGTGAAATTCTTGTGCTGTAGACTCCGTTTACAACATAGTACAAATATAACAGGGCATATGAGTGCAAAAACAACAAGAGACACAACAAGCAATAAGGCGGTAGAGTGATAAGACAAGTCAGAGACAGTGGCATATCCACTGCACATAGGTGCACATGTTATGTTGTTATGACAGTTATGTTATAGACAGCATGTTGTGTATATTTGATCTTTTTTCTGAACTATTTGTTCTATTTCTTGTGTTTTTGTATTTCTAGTTATTTATAATTATTAAATTGCCAGTGAAGTTTAGTGTTTCATTGCATTGATTTCATTGCCTTTTGGACAATAAAGTTGATTGATAAGCTGTAAAATATCCTGCCTACATTACATATCTCAAGTCATGTCAACTCATATCTTTGTCAAGTGTTTGATATTTGAGGGATCATTGCAAAAGAAATCGTGTAATATAATGTGTATATATAATACAAGAATATTGGCCGATATATCGATATCGGAAATGTTTTACTCCCTAATATCGGTATCGGCCTAAAAAATCCAGTATCAGTCGGGCTCTACTATTTTGCACAACTGATAGTTCATGTAAAGAGTAGACATATTTCCTTAGGGCTACACAACAGCCAGACAGCCAGTGAGTCAAAGCTACACTTCACAACACGTCAATCTGAACATGAGGTAAAGTAGCTGGGAGACCCAAGCAGCCAGTGTGATTGGTGAGCTGCCTTTGGTCTCGTTCATCTTGAGAGTTGATCATGTTTCTGGTCCTACCGTCCTCCTTGGTGCGAGTATAGATCTGCTCGCTGCGAACCCCGTCGCCTGCTCTGGTGAAGGCCAACACCTGGATGCTGTAGTTGGTGTACTTCTCCAGCCCATCCAGCTCCAGAGAGGGCTTGGAGGTCGTCACGTTCCTGATCTCTCCGAGCTCTGATGGACAGGAAAAACAGGGGAGGACAGGATTTTTAGTGGGGGCATCTTAAGTCAAAGGCCTTATCGAAAGCAACTGTCCTATCATAAATCATCTGGTGGTATGACAAGCTGCCCCTGTGCCCAGGCGCGGACTGCAGCATTGGGCGCTTTGGGCCGATGCCCGGTGGCCTGGCAGGGCCTGCAATTTTTTTTTTTTTTTGCAGGCCAGGCAGGCCACTCACTGAACAGCAGGCCAGGCAGGCCAGTATGTATAAGTGTTCCTTGTTGCGCAGATAGCAGGCAGGCAGGCTGCAGGCAGCCAGGCAGGGAGGAATGAATTAACTTTTCAGTCAGAAGCTGCTGAGACCCCAGCGTGGGTGGGCGGGGCTTGCTGTTCAATGGTGCCAAAATGGAGAAGAAAAGAGGTGCAGAGAGGTGGAAAGCGTGGAGCCTATGTTGTGTCTTGGCCTAAACTACAATATCAGTGGTAGACAATTGTCTATTGCCTCTAGAATATTCGAGAGAAATTAAATTAATAACACAGTTTGTATTTATTTATTTATTTATTTATTTATTTATTTATTTATTTATTTATTTATGTATTTATTTATTATTTATTTATTTATATTAGGCTATATAAAAAATCCCATTGGTCAAATAAAAACAGTAGTGAATAAACTGAAAGTATGGGTTCGATTGCTTTTGGGGTTTTCTTTACAAAAGTGGAGAAGGAGGCAGAAGCAGCACTAGCACTGCAGCAGGTGCTCCTGCAGAGCTGGAGGTGATGTTGAACTTATCAGAATTAGGAACCTTCAGGTAGGCTACAATTTCAGAGCATAAAGTGAAACATGTAGTAGGCTATATGCTTATTGCTTTCACATTAATGTGCTTTATGAGATTATCAGGACTGCACAATACAGTTTAAAGTGGAGATGAAGCAGTTTGATTTTATTATTTTTGTATTTGCATTTAACCTCAGACAAGACAAGACAGGACACTGCACTCTTCCTTAAATGAAGTTTGCTGTGAAGCTTTTGTACAGAGGCATGTTTTTGTTTTTACGTCTTCATATTATACTTGCAGTTATCTAGGCAATGTTGAATTCTATTAGTGAACAAATAGGTAACACGTAACATCACATTAGCATTATATTCACCAAATCTTGCTTCAAATGGCCCAAATTTTTCACCAGCGACCGTTGTGTCACTGAACACACAGCTGTGTAAAAATAAAAAATACAGCGATATATCGTCTTTCTGAAATATCAGTACGTTTTGAGGGGGGGGGGAGAAATTGTGCTATATTGCCATATTGATTTTATTGCACAGGCTTAGTGACTAATACATCACTAGTGACTAATATATCACACAGCAGATGACATCACATACATAAAAGTCAACATCTGGCCCGAGGGTATCACACCACAGCCTTGAGTGTGATGTCATAATCATAAAGTTTGAACAACACTGTGTCCAAGGTCCACAGTGGCTGGCCTTGACTCTCAGCTGTGAGGGCTTGAATGATTGATGTCTCACTGCTTATTCGTTCACTCCTCTCTGTCCTTATCCCGTCATCACTCTGCTCTTCTCAATATTATCCAGGAGCAAAATTAAACTGAAAAGAATATTTTATATCGGGACAATATTATACAGTATGACCTCATATCTCTGGAATTGAGTTCGGCCAGTAGCTTTACTTCAAGGGGTTATATCGGTTTGTTCTAGTGCAGGGGTTCCCAACCTTTTTTGGCTCGTGAACCTATTTTGATATGATGTCACCTAGTATGCATCTTTTTCCCCGCAGAATTCTGCCTTTAATCTGAGAATTCTGACTTTATTCTCAGAATCCTGATTTAAAGTTATAATCTCAAAGATTTTCACCTAAATAAAATAAAATAAAATTAAGAGTCACTCACAATGTTGATTGAGGCTATATGGTCCATTTATGGAAGCCTTTGCAGTATATAGTGACATTATGTCACATAATGTCACATAATCCAACACTGTTTGGATGTCACCTGCAATTACCATTCATCGCCATAGGTGTCACCCAAGAGAACAAAGCTGAAATCTTAGAGATTATCACTTTAAAGTCAGAACTAAAACAATAAAAAAAAAATCGCAAGTGACCCTAATCATCTTCGGTAGTATTAAATTGGGTCTGGTGTAAAACTTTTTTATTTTTTTTATTTTTTTAAAGAAATTTCAGCCGACCCTTTTTGAATTCAATGCGACCCCACTTAGGGTCACGACCCTAAGGTTGGGAACCACTGTTCTAGTGTATTAATACACTTTCACGCTCACATTTTATGTATCATATTAATGCAACAGCACACTCAGTTATTCTCTCAATAGGAAATGGAGAGTGTGGACCGTGGTCAAAACTAGTTGATTCCAGCAACACTGGTAATGAAAAATGAAAAGAAAAAGAAAAAAGCACCATCATTCTTTTTTACAAAGGACTTGCACCTCCCTCTGCTGGTCAATGAGCTTAAGTTCAATGAATCATGACGGCTATTATCTGAGGGGAGGGCCTGCACAAACATGCAGTATCACAAGGTTGAGTTGTGTTGTGGATAGAAAACATACATTTAATTTAACCAGATTATATAATCATACATAGCACAAGTTACATGTGAATTATGTACGTGTACTGTGTATAACCTAAACTATGTGTACTGTTACAGTCATCCCCCTTATCTCATAGATATAATATTTACTTATATATGCTATGGCTGATCTATCTTTGATGTGTGTAGCTGCCTCTTTATAAGGACAAATTGGAACCCAGTGGAGCTCACAGAGAAGACGACCCACAAGGCGGCTTGTTGGACAGCCTATGCTAGCTTATACTTTGGTTGTGCACTGTTTACCTTTTATGTTCTGTCCCACTTATGGGACTACCTGTGCACGAGAGGATTACTGTACTCCTCACGCATACAACCGAGTGGTGCTGGCCCAGTGACGTGACCGGCCAGGACCGCTTCGGAAGGCCACGTCTGAGTGAGTAGCCTACTTGCATGTCAACGGATAAATCAGCCTTTCCATTCTTTCAATGTTCATGACTTCATGTTACAATTATCGACGTAGTAAACCCCTAGACAACGAACGATGCCAAGTTAATTAATGAAAGCCACGGCTAGATATATGGGAGCTCATGTTCGAGATATGAGCCATGGCCTAATGCGAATTGTAACAGCACATACAGTAAGCACATGTCGTGTGCCAATAACAACACCTACATTCAACCGTCAGCATTCTCTTTCTATCCAAACTTGCCAAACTTGAATGACCCGGTTCCTCCTAGCACTGTTTCTTTCTTGGACTGTTACCATGCAGACTAGTTCTAGCCGCCAAGTCCTGAGCAGTCATGTTCCATAGGCGGGCCGATGTGATGTGACAGACTGGGGGTCAAAGTTAACCGCGCTGTCACAACCCATCCCCACTGACACATTCCCGCCATGTGACAATGGCAGAGCATGCCGTCTGGCTTCCACAGCGCCCGCCAGCCTGTTGGCCCACAGAGGAGGCTGTACTCACCCTCCTTAATTAGCCTGTAGGAAAGAGCTGGAGGCCTACAGACTCACACGAGCCATCTTACAGGGGGAGGCTAAGCCACTATCACTACCAGTCTGCCTTTATGTCTGCTAGCAGTCTGGGGACATAGGTAAAGAATAACGATGGGCTCACATGAAGACTACACTTCAGCAAAACAGATTTGATTCACAGATAATCAACGCTACTCTATGTACTGTATGGGATTCTGTGTGTTGAGTTTTGGAGTTTTGAGTTGAGTTTTTCTGTGAAGCCAGTTTGGGATTTGCGATGCTTTCTATATATATTTTCTGAATAAAAGAATGTACTCTTGATTGAAATGTTCACAACGCATACCATTAAGGCTTATAGTCCTTCACGCAGCTGACCCGGGTTCGAATCCAACCTGTGGTCATTTGCTGCATGTCCTCCCCTCTCTCCCTCCCTGCTTTCCTGTCGATGCCTAGCCCATACTATCCTATCAAATAAAGGGAAAATGGCCCAAAAAATAATAATAAAAAAAAGGCGTGCTGGGGGAAAGTCTCCTGCACACACAATGTTATTTCTCTACTGTATATCACATAAACTTTCTGCATCACCTTAGTGTCTCTAAAGTCGTGTACAGGCATGAGTGAGGGTGTACCTCCGTCAGGCAGGTTGGCCCAGTAGATGACCCTGAAGCCCTGCAGGTTTCCGTTCAGGGCTTCTTTAGGAGGAGTCAGCCAGGACAGGGAGATGACCTCTGGAGACGTGGCTGTGGCCTGGACGTTCTCTGGAGGACGACTGGGCACTTAAAGAGGAAAGAAAGAACCAGAGAGCAGACAATCCATCAAAACTGTTTGTGACCAAGCTTACTGATTTAGAGGGGCGTTCGCGATGCAGTAACATCCGGATTTAGGCGCCAGGGGGGGGCTAGGGGGGGCTTTAGCCCCCCCTGAAATTAGCCAAGCCCGCCCTGTAAACTAGGCTAATACATCATAGTAGAAATGAAAATTCCCAGCGTACTTGAACACAGCATTTACACACCTCTGGCTGTCTGAGAACCGGGCCGGCCCATTTTTTATGGAGGGGTTCTCACCCTACTGGCAAGTGATTATGGCGCCTATTATGCCATGGTGTGATAGAAGGACCTCCCCCTCTGCTCTGCTCAAAGTGGCCTGCTCCATCTCAAAGCGTCTCTCTCGGTCCGCGCCGCGGAAGTTAAATTTCCTTACATACACATGTCAATATCATAGGTCAATATCTATGGAAAATGGACATAAAACAAGCGTCTATCGTTAGTATCGCGCGCCTTTATATTGATCAAGCGTTTATGTTGATGGCTATCACAAAGGAGATACTTTATTTTGCTTTGTACACGGACTGGATTGGACACAGTGGACAGCACAGGACTCCTCAGATCGAGCGCACTGATGTAACTTAACAGCCAGGTAGGCTGCCAGGACATGGAATTTATATTTGATATACATAATGGCTTTGTTAAGACTGGTTGCCTACTGTGCTGTTGTGTTTTTTGGCCGCCGTGCTCATGCGTGTGGTGTGAATGTGAACATAACTGTCGTTCTCCCATGAAAGTTTGTTGTTTTAGATCACAACTTCTGCATTGGAAGTGGGCGCCTCTTTCAGGCATGCTCTGTTTGTAGCAGGGAGGCAATGGGTCCCATTTTTATAGTCTTTGGTATGACTCGCCCGGTGATCGAACTCACACAACCTCCCAGTCTCAGGGCGGCCACAGTGAGCTGGTTTTGATAAAAGTATCAAAAAACGCCTCAGTCACTATACAGTCTTGTTGTCACTGGCGTGATTGTTATATAGTGCAATTTATCAATGGTTCTATTTATTTTTACTCTGGCACAGACTATTGATGAATGGATGTGCCTGTGTATGTGGCACTGTTTATTTACATATAGCCTATATGCAGTGATTAGCCTAATTTGTCTCTAAAATATAGCACATTTTAAATCTTTTGTATAAATTGTGAATATAAACTCTTGATTTACCATCTAAATGTGTGTGCTGCATATAGCCTTGTGTAACTGGACTCATCATTCTCAACATATACAGTGTGACATAGGGCTAAATACACAGTCAGTCTTCAGCTCATTGAAGAACTTACATGCATAATGTTGGGTTGGCAATTTGGCTCTCAAAGGAAAAGCAGTGGGCCCTCCTTGTCTAATAGTAGAGCCTAATTCACACCCTATCATATTATTATAATTTCTTATATTAGTGTTTCTCAACCTTTTTACACAAGTATCTGAGAAATTACCACCATATGAATGTATGAGAGGGAGGGGCCCCCGCGTACCACCAGTGGTACCTGTACCACAGGTTGAGAAGAGAACCACTGTCTATTTATGTAGAAAAAGTTAGCCCCCGCTGTAAATATTTAAGCCCCCCCTTAGCCCCCCCAGGCACAATTGGCTGGAGCCGCTACTGATGGTATCCCCGAAAATGCAGAAGGCACCTCTATGCCTCGGTTTGTGGAAAACATGCTGCAGTCAGAACTGGGGGATATAACGGGCTTGGGTCAGGAGAAGAGCCTGGGAATTGAAAGAGCACATAGAGCGCTCGCTCTACAACCACCTGTGGGTGCACCCCCTCGTTCGACAGTGGTCCGGTTCATACAGTTCACCACGAAGGAGAAAATCCTACAGGCTGCGTGGAAGAAGAACATCAGTGTACAAGATAAGCAAGTGTTTTTCAACCATGATTATGCTGAGAGCGTTCAACAGAAGAGGAAGGAATACACTCCAATTAAACGAGTGCTCAAGGAAAATGCGATCCGCTTTCAGACCCCACTGACCCGGATGCGCGTGCACTTCAACTCAGGCACGGCCACATACAGCAGCGCCGTGGAAGCAGCAGCTGACTTGAGAAAGCGAGGCTTCACCGTTGGACCAATATCGGTGACCAAATCCAAAGGCATCACCGTGGAAACGATCAACAAACTCGTGCCATGGAGTACAGCAGGGACGCCCCGCACCGGGGGCGCGCATGGTTACCAGGAAGGCATACGAGAGAGACTGTGAGGATATCGGCGGGATGAAGGAGTGGACGGAGGCAGAAGAGAGAGAGAGAATGCCACTAACATGGATAAGTAGCGCCCCCTGTCCCTGTAACTTGAAATACAGTATAATTCCTATCGTGACCCCATTCTAATTCAGATGAGTAAAGACTCTCTATTGACCAAAATGTTAACCTCCTTGGGGGCGGCTGTAGCTCAGGAGGTAGAGCGGGTTGTCCACTAATCGCTTTGGATCAAAGAGGTCGGTGGTTCGATTCCCGCCTCCTCCAGTCTGCATGTCGAAGTGTCCTTGGGCAAGATACTGAACCCCAAATTGCTCCCGATGGTGTGTAGGCACCCTGCGTGGCAGCCTGCCGCCATCGGTGTATGAATGGGTGAATGTAGACTACCTACTGATTGTAAAGCGCTTTGGATAAAAGCGCTATATAAATGCAGGCCATTTACCATTTGCCATTTACCATCATGGCCTATAAGCACGGAGCCCGAGTCTTGTTAAGTTAAGTTTAATTTCATTTATTTTATCTCCCTTATAATTTGGGGGCATAACAAGGAGCTGATGCAAGTAACATGCCGGGGGAGAGGGGGGGCATGGCCTTAGCCTGTCTTAGGGATTACTATCTGTCAGCCCAGTTGAGGCCTCTTGTATGTTGGTATAACCCGGCCTATGAGGCCAGGTGGAAAGACATTGAGTTATCTTTAATGGACACACAAATTCAATCTGTATAGAGACAGTCCGCATGTCTGGGAGCACCCATACAGGCTCTAGGAACGCCCACAATAGACGCTGGGTTAGCTGGCTCAGCCTGGCTGGGGGCGTGGTCAAGGTGGGGTAAAAAACCCCGTTCTATCCATTCAGCAAAGTTAGAATTTAGCTGATAGCCCAGCCCAGGCAGACACGATCGGGGATTTAACCACCGCAGTCTGAGCAGACGTCTTGTGTTCTGCTCTAGAACCCCCAAACCTGTAGTTTAGAGCACCGTCTTTTGGTGAGTCAGCCCATGAGATATATGGGCGGTTTTACCCCACTCGCGTGCCAGCTGTATAACATTTTGTGGGCCTGTATTGTCATCTATAGTGGTTATTTGCATAAATGATTGTATATTTTTATGTGCTTTGATTTAAAAAAATCTAACTCAATTTGTAACTTGAGTTACTTGACAAAGTAACTGGTATAATATTACTGAAATCCTATAAGTAATAAGTTATATTACTGAGTTACTGCTAAAAGTAATATATTACATGTAATATGTTACTTTTGTAATGAGTTACCCCCAACACTGCCCGTGACACAACCTTTGTCTTGGTCTTGTCTCTGTCTATTTGAACTTTGTTATTATTGTGAACCGCTCCTGCACTTTAATTTTAACTCTTTAATTTTAACTTGTTATTCAAATTTCTTTCATTGATGAGTGAATATAAGGTCCCAGACTCCACCTGTTCCATGTTCGCACAAAAGTGTAAAAAAAAATAAAAAATAAAAATGTTTGTGACCGACGACATCTAGCAGTACCCTCTAACCTCCACTAGGTTGTGATAGAGCCTCACATTAGCTTCCAACATGAAACCCTGTTGTCTGCTTCATCGAGCACAATAAGTTCACACAGCAGTGTTGTGCTTAGAAGCGAGGCCAAGTATCACATGTATCAAATGACATATTACACATCAAATGTAATCAAATGTACACTACCAGTGAAAGATGAAGACACACCTGATTCATGTTTGTTGTTTATCTTAAAGCCATTTTGATCTGAAGGCTTATGCTTAAATGCTTGAAATTAGTTTCTTAGACAAATATAAATGGCAAGTTAATCCTATGTATCAATTTTGGTTGCTGCAGAATTCCATTTGACATTATTTCATAGTTTGGATGTCTTTCTTTCTTTTTCTTTTTTACAATATTTTTTATTGGGGTTTTCCAATATTAAACATTAATAAAGTAGTATTGGCAGAAAATACAGTGCACCATCATTATTATTCAAAAATGTGGAAAATAGTAAAAATAGAGGAAAATGTGTTAGTGTATGTCCAAACTTTTGACTGGTACTGTATGTTTGTAGGATCTTTTGCAGTTTCTCATGGAACAGTAGTATTTAGCATTATTCGCTTGTATTACAGTAGTAAGTACTGTAAGTAATAGTATAATATCTTCTTTACTTTCACAATTTTGCTCATTATTATTTTACTCACTCAAATGAATTCAGTCCCCCAAGGTAGACACCACAACCTTGCTGAACTTGCTATCATACTACAGAACCACGCCACAAATCTCCCTCCTTTGCTTACCATCCTCCAGCGTGGTGGCGGCTACCTCTGAAGAAGAGGGCCCGGTCCCGGCGCTGTTACTGGCTTGCACCACCACCCCATACTGGGTGAACTTCTTCAGGTTGTCCAGCACCAGGCCCTCTGCGTTGTCCCCTGTGGTCTCCATGCTGATCACACTGAACTGGTAGTTTCCCCCGGAGCTGTACTCCCTGTAGCCCACCTGGTAGCCGCGGATGGCTCCATTCTGGAGGTGCTTCTTCGGGGCCTGGAGGTGGGAAAAGAGTGGTGACATCATGAGCCGATGAGAAGTGAATGGTGATTTGAAGAAAGTGTGCACCCTCACCTACACCTGTTCTACTGTATATTGTGGTTCCCACACTGGGGTACGCGTACCCCTAGGGGTACTTGGAGGTACTACAGGGGGTATTTAAGAGAAAGGGGGAAATGGAAAAATGTAAGAATAAACCATGGACCATGGACCATTAATTAAACATTCAAATAAATCTGCTCAGGAGGCACTAATTGCAACTGTTTCATTCCATTTCTTATTTTGTAATGTTATATTCTTCAAAAAGGTGTGTTATCATTCATTCATTGCATCATTATGCTATAGTTTTCTCATGCCGTTTTCGAAGCAAAATGTTGTCGTCGGGTAAAGGGGGTACATGGATTCAGAAATCAGGGAAAGGGGTTACTGAAGCCCAAAAAGTTTGAGACCCACTGCTGTATAAGATCCTATGGACACTGCAACATAGACAATGCATGCATAAAGCCACACATATTATGCACATACTTTTTCTAAACCTTTATTTATTCAGGAAGAGACACAACTGAGCATGCTGTTTCCCAGCAACCCCATGCTTTACATTCATACAGTTCCAGCACAGTGTACTGGGAGCTGCCCAGTACAACCACAGTGCAGACCTTCTCAGATGACTCTGTGTCAGGGTGTGGAGAGGAGACAGAGTACAGGGAAGTGGTGGAGCGCTTTGTGACTTGGTGTGGAAACAACCAACTCCTCCTCCTAAATGTGTCCAAGACGAGGGAGATGGTTGTGGTCTTTGTGGACTTTGGGAGGACCAGGACTGAGCTGAACCCTGTTTCCATCGGGGGTGAGGAGGTGGTGAGGGTAGATAGCTACAAATACCTGAGCATTCACCTGGACAAAAAACTGGACTGGAAATGCAACATTGAGACTGTATACAAGAAGGGGCAGAGCAGACTCTACTTTCTTAGGAGGCTCAGATCCTTCAATGTGTGCTGTTGGCCAACCCGATCTCCCAAAAAATTGTAAAATAGCAACGTTGGACCAACGTTGTTATGTTACAATTTCGGCTCCGAAATTGTAAAATGGTAACGTACGTTTCTACAGGGGTGGGCATGGTTTGGGCGTGGTTTACGGAGATTTTCTGTTTCTAACCCCTCCCCCTACCCTAACCCTAACCCTAAAATCTCAGACAATTTTCTGTGAGACTGTGTTGCAACCGTGCAGCAAGATGTTGCATATCTTCTACCAGTGTGTTGTGGCGAGTGTAATCCTTTTTGCAGCCACCTGTTGGGGCAGCAGCATCAGAGCCGGCAACTAAGAAAGTGAACAAACTGATAAAGAGAGCTGGCTGGTAACGCTTTAGAATACAGCCCGCAAATAAGCATGTAGTTAGAGTATAACAACGGGGTTTAGGGCTGTAGTTATAGTCTAACTACGGGGTTTAAGGAGTGAATTATAAGATCTGTACTTATAGTCTAACTACGGGGTTTAAGGAGTGTAGTTATAGTATAACAACGGGGTTTAAGGAGTGTAGTTATGGTATAACAACGGGGTTTAAGGAGTGTAGTTATAGTCTAACAACAGGGTTTAAGGAGTGTAGTTAGAGTATAACAACGGGTTTAAGGAGTGTAGTTAGAGTATAACAACGGGGTTTAAGGAGTGTAGTTAGAGTATAACAACGGGGTTTAAGGAGTGAAAAAATACTTTAACTAGAGGGTAACAAGATCTGTACTTATAGTCTAACTACGGGGTCGCGGGCTGTATTATGAAGCAGGGGACAAATGTTTGTACTTATAGGCTAATTACGGGGTACCACTGTACTTACAGGGTAACTACGGGGTTTAAGGAGTGTAGTTAGAGTATAACAACGGGGTTTAAGGAGTCTAGTTAGAGTATACCAACGGGGTTTAAGGAGTGTAGTTAGAGTATAACAACGGGGTTTAAGGAGTCTAGTTAGAGTATAACAACGGGGTTTAAGGAGTGTAGTTAGAGTATAACAACGGGGTTTAAGGAGTGTAGTTAGAGTATAACAACGGGGTTTAGGGAGTCTAGTTAGAGTATAACAACGGGGTTTAAGGAGTCTAGTTAGAGTATAACAACGGGGTTTAAGGAGTCTAGTTAGAGTATAACAACGGGGTTTAAGGAGTCTAGTTAGAGTATAACAACGGGGTTTAAGGAGTCTAGTTAGACTCTAACTACACTCCTTAAACCCCGTTGTTATACTCTAACTACACTCCTTAAACCCCGTTGTTATACTCTAACTAGACTCCTTAAACCCCGTTGTTATACTCTAACTAGACTCCTTAAACCCCGTTGTTATACTCTAACTAGACTCCTTAAACCCCGTTGTTATACTCTAACTACACTCCTTAAACCCTGTTGTTATACTCTAACTACACTCCTTAAACCCCGTTGTTATACTCTAACTACACTCCTTAAACCCCGTTGTTATACTCTAACTAGACTCCTTAAACCCCGTTGTTATACTCTAACTAGACTCCTTAAACCCCGTTGTTATACTCTAACTACACTCCTTAAACCCCGTTGTTATACTCTAACTACACTCCTTAAACCCCGTTGTTATACTCTAACTACACTCCTTAAACCCCGTAGTTACCCTGTAAGTACAGTGTGGTACCCCGTAATTAGCCTATAAGTACAAACATTTGTCCCCTGCTTCATAATACAGCCCGCGACCCCGTAGTTAGACTATAAGTACAGATCTTGTTACCCTCTAGTTAAAGTATTTTTTCACTCCTTAAACCCCGTTGTTATACTCTAACTACACTCCTTAAACCCCGTTGTTATACTCTAACTACACTCCTTAAACCCGTTGTTATACTCTAACTACACTCCTTAAACCCTGTTGTTAGACTATAACTACACTCCTTAAACCCCGTTGTTATACCATAACTACACTCCTTAAACCCCGTTGTTATACTATAACTACACTCCTTAAACCCCGTAGTTAGACTATAAGTACAGATCTTATAATTCACTCCTTAAACCCCGTAGTTAGACTATAACTACAGCCCTAAACCCCGTTGTTATACTCTAACTACATGCTTATTTGCGGGCTGTATTCTAAAGCGTTACCAGCTGGCTCTGTGCTGCGGACCACTCTGGAGCCCCTGGAGGTGGTTGTGGAGAGAAGGATGTTGCACAAGCTGCTCAAAATAATGGATGACACAACACACCCCCTACACATCATACTGGCTGGACAACAGAGTGTCTTCAGTCAGAGCCTCCGTCAGCTTTGTGCCCACAGCAATAACCAATAACTCCCATACATGCAGAGAGAAGTTTCTCAAATGGGAGTACCATTGACTCAATGGGATGGAGGGGAAGGAGGGTACCCCTAGGGGTACGTGGAGGTACTACAGGGGGTAGTTGAGAGAAAGAGGAAAATGGGGGGGGAGAGTAAGAATAAATCATGGAAATGAATGAAATGTTCAAATAAACCTGCTTAGGAGACACTAATTGCAACTCTTTCATTCTTTCAGTATTATTCTTCAAAAGGTGGGTTATCATTCATTAATTGCATTATATGCTATAGTTTTATCGGTAACACTTTATAATAACGTTCAGTCATAAGTCATTTATAAGCCTTTAGTTATTGATGAACTAATCACTTACAAAAGAGGAATATACATTTGTAGATGATTAATAAATGCTATGTTAACATATCACAAATGCGTTGTAAGTCCTCTATAAACTTTTAGTAAATGAAGTGTTCCTCACCTGTTATAAATGATGTGTAAATCATTTACAATTCATTTACAAGGCTTTCAGCATCCCCTAATCTAAAGTGTAAACCATTCATCACACATAAATGTGTTACATGCAAGGGGGTAGCTCTGTCAAAATTGAAGCCAATGTGGAAGTGCACTTAAACCTGCATTCTTTCGAATGACCTGCAGGGGGCGACCCATTGGTCTGTGGACTTCTGTTTTTTGATGCCTCACGTATGCCATTTTGGCCATTGCCATCTTGGATCTCGACACAAGTCCAGGGGTTTCCCACAGAGCACGGCCTGCTATTGGTCCGTGATCGGCGAGCTGCGTGATCAGTGGACAAGCGACCTGTCAATCATGCCCCAAAACATAGTCTGCAACTACAACATAGTCTGAAACTAGTGATTGAGACATAAACACATTAGGAAAGTGTTTACTGAGGCCATACTTGAGGCTTCAAAACAGAAGTCCACAAACCAATGGGTCGCCCCCTGCAGGTAAAGAGAACACTTCCGCATTGGCTTCAATTTTGACAAACAGAGCTACCCCCATGTATGTAACACATTTATGTGTCATGATTGAACGGTTTAGATTAGGGGATTCAGAAAGCCTCGTCAATGACTTGTAAATTATTTTCACATAATTTACAACAGGTGAGGAACACTTAATTTCTTAAAGGTTTATAGATGACTTACAACACATTTGTATAATTATGTTAACATTAATCATCTACAAAGTATATTCATGTTTTGTAAATGGTTAGTTCATCATTAACTAAACACTTATAAATGACTTACGACTGAACATTATTATAAAGTGTTACCGTTTTATCTTGCAGTTTTCTAAGCAAAATGTTGCAGCCGAGTAAAGGGGGTACTTGGATTCAGAAATCAGGAAGAGAGGGTACTAAAGGCAAAACAAGTTTGACAATCACTGGCCTACACCACTGCTGCCAAATACGCGCGCACGCACCCACCCACACACACACACACACACACACACACACACCCACCCACCCACCCACCCACACACCCACCCATAAGGTCATATCAACTTACCCTCCAAGTGACTCGGATACTCTGGGAGGAGAGGGCTTCCAGCTGCACCTCCTGAGGCGGTCCATCAGGAGCTGAGATCAGGTGACACATGTACGTTTTATTATACTGTACAGCAGCCTGAACTGTAACAACTATGACAAAACATTTACAGTCACTGTGAATGATGTGCACAGAACAAACAACAACAACAACAACAACAACAAAACAACAAAACAACAACAGATGTCCAGCAATAAATCTCAACCTAGTTACTTGGTCATTGTCGTTATAGGTGCCTGGTGGGGGTGAGGGGAGGTACTCTGCGGGTGCTGGAGAAAGGGAGCAGGGGGGGGTAGGCCCGGTGGTTTGCAGAAGGGGTCCAGCCTCAGTCTATTGACCGCAGTGTGACATTTACTACTGGGGCCGCTAATTGAAAAGTTCTGCTTTTAGTGCGGGGTCAGCGTGTGTTCAATACTGCAACAGAGCCAATGGGCTGATGTCACTGGGCTGTTAATGAATTGACTCGCTCTCTCGCTTCTCCTCTTTCACTCATCCCTGTCTGTTGTCTCGTTCACTCCGACTGTATCTCTGCTTGGTTGGGTGGAAGTAACTGCGCTGGTGCTGTAATTAAGTCGCTTTTTTGTGTGCGCTTGTATTTTTTATTTTTACAGAGTAGAGTACAAATCTCAAGTGGTACCGTTGAGTAAAAAAAAGAAAAAAGTGACATTAAAATGCTCAAATGTATATGATAGGAGCTTAGTACCCATCCAGCTGCAGTATTACTGGTTTGTGTTAGTTTCTAACTAGTTTGTTAGCCTTGCTAGCTAGTTGGATAGCTAATAGAGCAAGAGAAACATCAATATAATTTAGTGAAGCAGTGATACTGAATAAAGAGATGGGCAGCATCACAGGCATTTTTTGTTTCTTATTATATCACAGATAAACATAAATAATGACAACATCTTGTTTTACAACACTCAACATATTAGTCATAGTCAAAATGTACATATTGTATATCACATACTGAAGTAGTTTTGTCCTTTTATTTTACATTGCACCCCCACCCCCCCCCCCCCCCCCTGACCTTTTTACTTCTACACCTGGTCATATGTCATACCATCGCACGCAGATCTGACAGAAGGACTGGCCACTGGATGGCCATTGCATAATGTATTGGTATGTAATAGGGTGTGAGTGTGTTTTACAGTATGTAGTATACAACATAGGCTGTATGTGGCGTGTGCGTCAGTGTGTTTTACAGTATGTAGTATACAACATAGGCTGTATGTGGAGTGTGCGTCAGTGTTTTACAGTATGTAGTATACAACATAGGCTGTATGAATGAATGAATGAATGAATGAATGAATAATGAATGAATGAATGAATAATTATTTTATTTGCGTGTCATGCCACATTGTGGCCCATCCCACATGGGATTATATGACACAGTTACACAAAATATATACATTTTCTTTTTCTTATTTTATCTATACATTTCATTCCTCCTCATCAACCAAGCCTTTTCTAAGAAAGTGGCAGATGCAAAAGTTTCATATTGGAAGAGCTGTATGAATTTTTCAGAGTCTTCCAACCACACAAATTCATTTTCTTTGTCTACCTTATTAAAAAAAACTCTGCCTGATAGTATTATAGAAGGGCTGTATGTGGAGTGTGCATCAGTGTGTTTTACAGTATGTAGTATACAACATAGGCTGTATGTGGAGTGTGCATCAGTGTGTTTTACAGTATGTAGTATACAACATAGGCTGTATGTGGAGTGTGCATCAGTGTGTTTTACAGTATGTAGTATACAACATAGGCTGTATGTGGAGTGTGCATCAGTGTGTTTTACAGTATGTAGTATACAACATAGGCTGTATGTGGAGTGTGCATCAGTGTGTTTTACAGTATGTAGTATACAACATAGGCTGTATGTGGAGTGTGCATCAGTGTGTTTTACAGTATGTAGTATACAACATAGGCTGTATGTGGAGTGTGCGTCAGTGTGTTTTACAGTATGTAGTATACAACATAGGCTGTATGTGGAGTGTGCATCAGTGTGTTTTACAGTATGTAGTATACAACATAGGCTGTATGTGGAGTGTGCATCAGTGTGTTTTACAGTATGTAGTATACAACATAGGCTGTATGTGGAGTGTGCATCAGTGTGTTTTACAGTATGTAATATACAACATAGGCTGTATGTGGCGTGTGCATCAGTGTGTTTTACAGTATGTAGTATACAACATAGGCTGTATGTGGAGTGTGCATCAGTGTGTTTTACAGTATGTAGTATACAACATAGGCTGTATGTGGAGTGTGCATCAGTGTGTTTTACAGTATGTAGTATACAACATAGGCTGTATGTGGAGTGTGCATCAGTGTGTTTTACAGTATGTAGTATACAACATAGGCTGTATGTGGAGTGTGCGTCAGTGTGTTTTACAGTATGTAGTATACAACATAGGCTGTATGTGGAGTGTGCATCAGTGTGTTTTACAGTATGTAGTATACAACATAGGCTGTATGTGGAGTGTGCATCAGTGTGTTTTACAGTATGTAGTATACAACATAGGCTGTATGTGGAGTGTGCATCAGTGTGTTTTACAGTATGTAATATACAACATAGGCTGTATGTGGCGTGTGCATCAGTGTGTTTTACAGTATGTAATATACAACATAGGCTGTATGTGGCGTGTGCGTCAGTGTGTTTTACAGTATGTAGTATACAACATAGGCTGTATGTGGCGTGTGCATCAGTGTGTTTTACAGTATGTAGTATACAACATAGGCCGTATAAACGTATATGTATATGTTGCGTGTGTTTGCAGAAAAGAAACAGGTCCACAGGCGCTGATTTTCAGCTTCACCTGCTTCGTCGGTGGTGATGGTGAGCTCGTTGCTGGCCTCACTCTTGCCGATCAGGTTCTTGGCGAACATGCGGATGTTGTAGGTGGAGGATGGGTGCAGGTCAATGATGGTGGCCTGGTTGAGCTGGGGTGACACGTCTTTGGTCTTCTGAGCGGTGTCCCAGGAGGCTGTGGAAAGGGGGGAGGCCAAGGTTTACTGGGGTTAGTGCGGATGCGAGAGGTCAAATCCAGCTAAGTGCATTAGGGACCGCCTCTATTAAATTATAGTACTGACTGAGCCAAAGTGAATGCCTATGGGATAATTCATCTCCTGGACCAAAGCACTCTCCAAAAAGCATGATTCTGCACAAGCTGGCAGATTATAACCTACAATACACCACGTGAAATCATTTGTGTTCAATCCATCTTGTTTTAGAAATGTCTTTCCCTGTACCTGATTTGTTCTTGCTCTCGATGTCAAAGCCCGTGATGGGGCTGTTGCCATCGAAGCCCATGGTCCAGCGCAGGGCGATGGTCCTGTCCTTTACCTCTCTGATCTCCACCTCTGGCGGGTCAGGGGGCTCTAAGAGAGAGGCACAATGTCATCAACATACTCTGTTATTTCTATGTTACTGCACTTACAATGCAGTTTGCATAGAAGCTGGAACGCTCTATCTCAGCGGTGAAATACACTATTTCTCTTTTGGTAGAGAGGTACTATACCTTGTACTGTGAGTTGGATGATTCCTCTATCTTCACCAAAGGAGTTGATGGCATGGCAGGAGAAGAAGCCGGAGTCCTCCCTCACTGTGGGCATGATCTGATGGAGGCAAGGGAGGAACCTCCATTATATTGGCAATGAATAACATGACATGCACATTTTTAATAAGGCCAATATTAGCCAATTGTATGCCTAGTTCCTAGAAAGCAGCAACCTCTGGCGATGGAAAATTAAGCCATTGCGGGAGAGAAATAGACAAAGCAGACTATGCTTTGGGGTGTGATTGACAGGTCGTCTGTCCAGTGATCAAGCAGCCCACTGATCACACAGACCAATAGCAGGTGGCGCTCTGTCTGGCAAAAAAAACACACAAAAAAAACTCTGGCTTCGGGAAGGGAGTCCACAAACCAACGGCTGATGTCACGGTGGCTATGTCCATATTTCTATACAGTCTATGCTTCCCAGTGGCGCTGCCCCCTACCTGCAGGGTGGAGATGACTTCGTCGGCGACCTCCTTGACAGTGACCACATAGCGGCTGGTCTCGGGGTTGATGATGCGCTCCTCCTTCTCCCAGCGCACCATGATGGGCTTCTCGCCATGTGCCGTACAGCTCATCTTCTTCTCCTCGCCCTGCGTGGCCAGCGTGGTGTTGGGGTACGACGTGATCATGGCCGGGACTGCAGGCAGAGTAAGATGGAGGAAAGGAAAAGATGAGAGGAGACATCTTGTTCAAGTTATCTCAATGAGACTCGCCATAGGATTTTGAATTCAGCCATAATCCAATACCATTATGAGAAGGGCACTCGGAGAGCGCAGACCCCTGCCAAGGCCAATAGTCTAGTAGTCTGCTATGATATGATAGGATATGAGGTGCAAATGTTGTGTCGAATCCGATCCGCTCCAAATTTTGACGGGCTCTTCCTTGGCCCATGCTACTCCCTTCCATGAAGTTTCATGAAAATCGGACGAGTAGTTTTTCCGGTAATCCTGCTAACAGACAAATGGCACTGGAAATATAATCTCCTTGGCGGAGGTAATTACACCTGACAACTGTTTGGGTCAAAGGAAGACCACCAGCGCAGGACTGTGAACCCAATTTCTCCCGTTCAAATGACTCTTAATTAAGCCACTGGGTATCTAAAGTCACTGGTTTCTTTAATTAAGCCACTGGGTATCTAGTCTCGGCTCCCAGACATTTGGTGAGCTGCGCCACCAAACGTCTGGGAATTTCACTGTCAGAAACTGTGTCTCCGAGCCCGGCGAGAACCGCCGGCAGCAGACACGCCTACATTTATTATTAGAATTTTATTTGGTAGCGGCAATACCATTTATCATAGTCCTAACACAGAGCATGAAACTGATATGCTCCAAACAAAATTTATAGCTGTGGTTTATTTTACAATAATTTTTCCTACCCGGAAGTGGTCCGCTTGCTACTGTGAAGTCATCAGCAGGCTCTGTAACGTTAGCCTCGGGACTCGGGTTTATCGCTGGGGGAAAGACCTCTAGCCGCCGGGGCCGGATGAAACACGTCCTATTAACAGGTTATGTTTGTTTCTAAGTGATTAATATGTTTCTCCGCAAATGCGACGATGTTTTGCGAGACACCGGTTCTGCATGAGAACTGCCCCCAGAAAGCAAGCCCGCCCACAACACTCATGATTGGTTCTCCAATGCAAGGCTTCCAACAGCGCCACCTAACGTTATGCAAAGATTTAAATAGTAATATTCTCAGTGTTAGGATGACGTCATCATTCCTACTTTGACGTCGTCACCCCGACTATGATGTCATCGATCACTGATGATGTCATGGTTCATAAGTGTCTTTCTTGCCTTTCGCTAGTGATGTCATAGCACAGGTGATGTCATGTCTCTGATGATGTCACAAACGGTATGATGTCATAGCACAGGTGGTGTCATGCTCGGATCTATAAAGGCCTGTTCCGGCAGGCTCTGGCCAGTGATTCATAATCTAAATTAGGATCATACCAATCTCAAGCAACGTCTGCAACCTGCAACCAACTGTTCCCAAACCCCGAACAGTGCAGCTCCCAGCCTTCAAGCTACCAAGTTCCACAGCACCCCGGCTTCTCCAGACCTACCAAGTTTCCCGTGGTCATCAACTACCCGCGATTAGATCCACACTTCTCACTCCGATCCTGACAGTATGAATCACTCAGAAATGGATCTAGCGGGCAAATTTCTCCCCCCAATCAAGGAGGAAGACCCTGAGACGCCAGCTTTCCCGCTGGCCGCTCCAAGCTTCCTGCTTGACACCCAGAAGGTTCGCCTGGCGAACTTCCTGGGCAGGTATGAGTTTCAGAGTGTGAGCCACTCTGAGATGGATTTAGCGGGTACCCCAATCAAGGAGGAAGCCCCCGAGAGGCCAGTTACCCGGCCGGTCGCTTCAGCTGGGGGTCAGCTGGATATCTCCACTCATCCTGATATCTCCCCCCATCCTATCACGCTCGAAGACTTGCAGGCAACTCAGCGAGAGCAGGCCTCTATTCTGCGAGACCTTTTTCGTCTTGTGCCTTCTTCTCTAAAAGAGGCTGATGATCGGCACGCCCTCCTGCTTAGCACAACCCAGGCTCTGATTTCCCTTGTCGTGGAACTGGTTGGCCGGCTGGATCGTCTCGACGCCCCAGCTTCCGAGCGCACTGCCGTTCCGGAGGTTTCCAGACCTGCTACTCCCCCGCCCACAGCGGTCGTTGCTTCTAGCTCTGCCTCTCGGCCGCCTCCAGCTGCTAAGGGCATATTCTGGGGGGGAGTTCGCGTCATCCCAGAGCAGGGGCAGCCACATTCGAGTCCCAGCAGCCATCTGTACCGTGATCCGACCGGCAGGGTTCGCATCACACCAGAGGAGAGGCAGCGCCGTTTGGACACCCGGAGCTGCCTGTACTGTGGTCGAGCCGGGCATTACCTCTCCTCCTGCTCCCGGCGTCCAGTAAGTGGTCCCACCGCTCGCCGGCCCGTGGTACTCTCAGTGGATCAAGACTCTACGTGTCCAGCCGAAAGATCTGTACTGTTGGGTAGCGCTCCCTGCAGGACCCAGGAGTGGCAGTATGTCTCCAACCGTCTCAACGAGTTGGAGAGGACTGTCGACCGTCTCATTGGGAAGTTCAATGGCTGCCTGCAGATTGGCTCCGTCCCCCCGCAGGGGGCCTCCGAGTCTACTGGCCCTGAGGCACAACCTGAGGCACAACCTGTGGACCTGCCCCTCGCCGAGTCTGAACCTGTACCTGAGGCACAACCTGTGGACCTTCCCCTCGCCGAGTCTGAGCCCGTACCCCAGCAGCAGCCAATTCCTGTCCTTGACCAACAACTCATGCTGGGAGGCTCCCGTAGTGTCGTCAGCCCTCGGTCAAGAGCAAGAAGAAATAAGAGGCGTTTGAAGGAGGAGACGGTGGGTGACCTCCCCAAACTACAGGTCGGGAGGGCAGGCCTCGCTGTGTCAGATCCCCCTGCGGCTCTGCCTTCGGAGACGGCGGCATTTGACCCTTTTGATGGTCCCCAGCCTCCCATGTTTGGATCGTGCCCCGGGGGATGGCCGGTCCCAGAGGATCCACCGGACCCGGTGGAAGTTCTATCCACGTATCGGTCCATCTATGGCTTCGATATCCTGTGTTAGGGAGGAGCACCTCCACTGTCCTGCACCCCCTTTGGGGTCTGACCACCTGCATCTAACCACCTGCTGAAGAGCACCTCACTCCCTTACACCCCCTTTGGGGCCTAACCACCTGCGTCTAACCACCTGCGGAAGGGCACCTCCACCAGAACCTACGGATTTTTTGTCTCCCAGATGCCATCCTTGATGGCCTCATTGGACGCCAGGTGACGTCCGTTGAGGGGAGGGTACTGTTAGGATGACGTCATCATTCCTACTTTGACGTCGTCACCCCGACTATGATGTCATCGATCACTGATGATGTCATGGTTCATAAGTGTCTTTCTTGCCTTTCGCTAGTGATGTCATAGCACAGGTGATGTCATGTCTCTGATGATGTCACAAACGGTATGATGTCATAGCACAGGTGGTGTCATGCTCGGATCTATAAAGGCCTGTTCCGGCAGGCTCTGGCCAGTGATTCATAATCTAAATTAGGATCATACCAATCTCAAGCAACGTCTGCAACCTGCAACCAACTGTTCCCAAACCCCGAACAGTGCAGCTCCCAGCCTTCAAGCTACCAAGTTCCACAGCACCCCGGCTTCTCCAGACCTACCAAGTTTCCCGTGGTCATCAACTACCCGCGATTAGATCCACACTTCTCACTCCGATCCTGACACTCAGTCTTACAGGAGTGAAATGGATTAAGACTGAGGGCTGAGTCTACTGGGTATCTAACGTCACTGGTTTCTTTAATTAAGCCACTGGGTATCTAAAGTCACTGGTTTCTTTAATTAAGCCACTGGGTATCTAAAGTCACTGGTTTCTTTAATTAAGCCACTGGGTATCTAAAGTCACTGGTTTCTTTAATTAAGCCACTGGGTATCTAAAGTCACTGGTTTCTTTAATTAAGCCACTGGGTATCTAAAGTCACTGGTTTCTTTTAATTAAGCAACTGGGTATCTAAAGTCACTGGTTTCTTTTCAACATGTTTGCATGGCAGAATTTCAATGATGTGTGATATTGTTCAACCTAAAGTGCAGTGACCAATCCCAAAATTAATATTGTTATGTCTCCCCATGCCTTCAGTGCCTAGTGCCCAAGTGGGCTATCTTGTCAAAAGGGTCTTTCTTGTCAGTGGAGTTTGCATGTTCTCCCCCGTGCTCTCCTGGGGTTTCCTCCAGATAACATCATCACTGAAACATGCAAGAAGATCGTCGTCTGACCAGCGGCGGTTGGAAGAAGTTGGTCCCCGGGCGGCGCTTCACTGCAGCTGCCCACCGCTCCTGGCCAGCCCATGCAGGACAAGCCAGGATGGGGAAAAATGCGGTGGACAAATTTCACTGCGCCTCTAAAGCATGCATGTGTGTTTATAATGTGTATGTGCATGCATTGGTGCATTGTGACAGATAAAGACGGGGTTTGTCCATTTGTCCATCCTGTACCTTTAAGTTAATTATACAACATGTGAAAAACTCCAATCTAACACATCATACAGTCCTTTTTTTTTCAAAACATGTAACTTTTGAAATTAATAGATACCAACAACAATTGATGAGTGGCTAACTGTGGTTCACTTTAGGCACACAAAATGGTTTCAGCATTATTATTTTTTATATACTGTAACTGAAGGCACAGCTTCCCTTTAATGTTGTGTTGATAGCAACAAGCTTGTATCTTGTATCTGAGGGTCCCTATCGGTACAGTGGTGCGCTAACAACACTCTTAAGACACGGCACTAAACACACACTAACGACGTACATGCCTCATTACACGCACAGCAGAGTGTATAACAACCCTCTGCTCCCAGATGCACACCCACACGCACGCATGCGCAAGCACATGCACACACACACACACACACACACACACACACACACACACACACACACACACTCTACACACTTTGAAACACACAGAGCGTGACTTCAGTGATGTGATGGGAAGTGTCAGGCACGGGGTTGCAAACATTTAAGCCTCATCTCTTATTCACTCCGCAGCCATTTGGAGCCTCGGAGTTTCCCGCAGCCGAGGCTGCGGGAAACGAATGCCGATTTATTTTGCATGACAAGTATGAATTTCTTGTGAGACGCATTTGGAAAAGCGGACGGGGGGAAAAAAACTGCTCAGGCTTTATGTAAACGTTATCGTTTTCAAAGCGACTCTCATTTTGCTGTGTAAAAGTGGCACGCGGCGATGCTGTTGACACTCCTGGCAGGGCAGGGTACTGTGCGAGGTGACAAAACGCAGGGAGGGAGAGCAGATACAGATGCAGACAGCCTGGCCCATTAAGACTGTGCTGTACACAAGACGTCCGCACTGCCAGCATCACAGGCCTGTCAGCATACAGCAACTACTGTACATCCAGCATCACATACCTTTCAGTATACAGCAACTACATCCAGTATCACAGGCCTTTCAGTATACAGCAACTACATCCAGCATCACAGGCCTTTCAGTATACAGCAACTACATCCAGCATCACAGGCCTTTCAGTATACAGCAACTACATCCAGCATCACAGGCCTTTCAGTATACAGCAACTACATCCAGCATCACAGGCCTTTCAGTATACAGCAACTACATCCAGCATCAAAGGCCTTTCAGTATACAGCAACTACATCCAGCATCACAGGCCTTTCAGTATACAGCAACTACATCCAGCATCACATGCCTTTCAGTATACAGCCTACAGCAACTACATCCAGCATCACAGACCTTTCAGTATACAGCCTACAGCAACTACATCCAGCACAAGTTCTATTTGTCTACAGTGACACATTTTCTCTTGTCCCTGCCCAATTCCTCTTCTGATGCTTTAGGCTGATATTGGGAGGTGCGCTATCTTTAGAAATAGATCATGTTTTTGTGGCTTTTACACTCACTGAAAATTGAGAATTGTATTTGCATAGGCGCTGAAACCGTGGGTGCCCTGGGGCCAGAGCACCCACGGAAAGAACCGAGCACCCACGGGGAAATGGGGGGAGCGAGAGAGAGAGAATCTATATGCCTACTGCATGTGCTGCAATCAAGTCCCCTGCTCCACGGTGCTCCTAGGGGAGAGCAGAGCAAGGAACTAACTATTCTACACTGAAACGGATATCGATGTGATGGGTACATATACCACTCTCATACCATATGTGTATCACTTAGGCTTAGGGTGTCGAGTCATAATCTATTTTGTAATATTTTAATAAATAATATTCCTCTAATCTGGCTTCAAGTGGCCTTTTTTTTTGGCGTTGGCCGCCACACTGTAGCATGGGGAGGGGGGGGGGGGGGTTGTGGCTTGTGTTGGCATGCGCACCCACTGGCAGAAACATAAATCGGCGCCTATGTTTGCCATAGTTGTATTTAGACAAAACGGTTGCCTCTGAAATTAGCCAGTCAGGAGTCAGTTAGTGATACAGAAAAGTGACTTGACTGGAGTTGGCCATTCATCTTACAGTATGTTTGGGGAAGAGGGAGAGGCCAGACAGCCAATCAGAGCAGCAGCTCTTTCAGCCTGCCAGACATGCCCCAAAACGGCCTGTAGCTCTTTAGTGGGAGAGTAGGGGCACTATGGCCTGTAGCTCTTTAGTGGGAGAGTAGGGGCACTATGGCCTGTAGCTCTTTAGTGGGAGAGTAGGGGCACTAGAGAATACGTGACTTTAAAAATGTATATATTATTTTCACTTGAAAGGCTCACAGAGAGATCTGTGGCAGATCTATCGCTTTAACTCATGGTAATGATATAAAATATAAAACATAAACACCCCCCCTCCCTCCCTTTAAAAGGATTGGGGAAAATTTGGGCGAAATGCTTAGATGAAATACACACACACACACACACACACACACACACACACACACACACACACACACACACACACACACACACACACACACACACACACACACACACAAAACAGCATACAGTATGCGTTTTGGAGTTGTTTTGGGGGGCTAGAGAGGGCTGTGATGACAGTACATGGATACAGTAGCCTGCAATGCAGCTCTTTTTCACAATTAAGCTTTGAGAGGCCAGATTGAATTAGATTAGATGAAAGTTAAATTATCCCTTTAGGGGAAGGTGGGCCATTGCAGCAGCAAAGAGTAATACAACACATCAAAGACAAATCATGTATACAAGAAGAAGAGAGCAAATGGGGGTTATATAAACATACTGGACCGATCGAAGTGTACGAATGAAAAAAGAAGAAGAAACAGTTTTTCCTTCATCTCGTACCGATTATTAGGGCATGTTGTTTGACATATTTGACAATGATACTTTCCAAGGAGCTGCCAATATTACATACAGTGCAACCACCAAAGGAAATATCATTCCTAAATGATCATCTAACCCTGCACCGATTATTGACCTGGTATATAATCGTGTTACATATTGGTGGTATGGCATTACCTTCTGTGGCTCTGCCTCTCCGATCAAAATACTCCCCGGTGCAAATTTTTGCTCTGGGCCCTACCTAACAATTATATTGTTATATGGACTCACTCATTATTCTTTCGTCAGGCTTGATTGTTAGCCGTCTATTGTGCATTAGCAGCACCCCCTGAAGGACCCGAGACTCTGGTAAACAAGAGCCATGCTATGTGAAGGGATATTCCCCTTTTCTTGCTCCAGCTCCATATATGGTCAATGATGTCACCAGAAACTCACAGGAGACTCAAATGACACGTTGGAAAGAGAACGCGTTGGTATTTTCCCATACGATGACACCAATCCACTGAATCCAGTAAACTCAACTTAAAGCTAATAGCATTTGTTAGCCTAGTAAGCTACATGAGGGCAAGTGCTGACTGCATAAACAGCATGGAAGTTTATTTGGAGTCGGACTGCAGCAGAAACCATAAGTAGCCTACGTCTCGCTCTTCATGGGCCCTTGACAGCTCTGGGCCCCAGTGCATTGTACCACCTGCGCCGCCGATCCTTACACCAGTGGCATGTAGCACATTGTTAGCAGTTTCAATTCATTTGATTGAAGATGGTACAACTTGATATCGGTTTCATATGAGAGAAGGCAGAGATAAATAAGCAAACAAATTGTCAACAATGGGAGTATCCATATGACTTGCAGAGGGCTCAGAGATGAAGAATACACTAATTGTGTGTGTGTGTGTGTGTGTGTGTGTGTGTGTGTGTGTGTGTGTGTGTGTGTGTGTGTGTGTGTGTGCGTGTGCGTGTGCGTGTGCGTGTGTGTGTGTGTGTGTGTGTGGAAGCAGCCAGCTGAGCCAGCCCTGAGGCACACTTCATGGCCCTGTAATTGCACTGTTGATGTATTTCTTTAATATACAGCGGTATTAGGGGAACAGGACAACGGGGAGGGGGGGGGGGGGGTGTTGTGAGGAGGAGGGATAGAGGGAGGAGAGAGGGAGGAAAGAGCGAAAGAGAGGGAGGGAGAGAGAGAGAGAGAGGAGGTGAGGATGGGATGCCCCCTCCTAATTAGGCGTCTGCTCCCTTGGTATCTAATATACAGTACATGTAGACTCTGTCCAACCACACCACACATGTATTTACACACTGTGTACACACAGGTAGATTAGACGATCGACTGACAACTATTCGCCAACTATTCTTTTAATAATCGATTAATCGTTTAGACTAATTTCTACAAAAGTAGAAAGAAGAAGTCTCTCATTCCAGCTTCTTAAATGTGAAGGTTTTCTTCCTCTTATCTTTGGGTTGTGGACTGTTATGTTGTTATTCAGAACAAAAGGAGACATGAGGATGTCATTGTGGGCTTTGGGGAAAAAGTGATTGACATTTTTCACCATTTTGTGACATTCTATAGACCAAACGACTAATCGATTATCGCGAAAATAATCAACAGATTAATCAATAATGAAAATAAATGTTAGTTGCAGTCCTACACACAGGGTGGTATTGCTGGACAGTATGTAAATACACTTCAAAGCTGGATCTTAGTGTACTAGTAACATACAGTACAGTATGTTTATACACTTCAAAGCTGGATCTTACTGTATTAGTAACATACAGTACAGTATGTAAATACACTTCAAAGCTGGATCTTACTGTATTAGTAACATACAGTACAGTATGTAAATACACTTCAAAGCTGGATCTTACTATACTAGTAACATACAGTACAGTATATAAATACACTTCAAAGCTGGATCTTACTGTATTAGTAACATACAGTACAGTATGTAAATACACTTCAAAGCTGGATCTTACTGTATTAGTAACATACAGTACAGTATGTAAATACACTTCAAAGCTGGATCTTACTATACTAGTAACATACAGTACAGTATGTAAATACACTTCAAAGCTGGATCTTACTATACTAGTAACATACAGTACAGTATGTAAATACACTTCAAAGCTGGATCATACTATACTAGTAACATACAGTACAGTATGTAAATACACTTCAAAGCTGGATCTTACTGTACTAGTAACATACAGTACAGTATGTAAATACACTTCAAAGCTGGATCATACTATACTAGTAACATACAGTACAGTATGTAAATACACTTCAGCTGGATCTTACTGTACTAGTAACATAGTACAGTATGTAAATACACTTCAAAGCTGGATCTTACTGTACTAGTAACGTACAGTACAGTATGTAAATACACTTCAAAGCTGGATCATACTATACTAGTAACATACAGTACAGTATGTAAATACACTTCAGCTGGATCTTACTGTACTAGTAACATACAGTACAGTATGTAAATACACTTCAAAGCTGGATCTTACTGTACTAGTAACGTACAGTACAGTATGTAAATACACTTCAAAGCTGGATCTTACTATATCCTAGTAACATACAGTACAGTATGTAAATACACTTCAAAGCTGGATCTTACTAGTAACATGCAGTACAGTATGTAAATACACTTCAAAGCTGGATCTTACTGTACTAGTAACATACAGTACAGTATGTAAATACACTTCAAAGCTGGATCTTACTATACTAGTAACATACAGTACAGTATGTAAATACACTTCAAAGCTGGATCTTACTATACTTGTAACATACAGTACAGTATGTAAATACACTTCAAAGCTGGATCTTACTGTACTAGTAACATACAGTACAGTATGTAAATACACTTCAAAGCTGGATCTTACTGTACTAGTAACATACAGTACAGTATGTAAATACACTTCAAAGCTGGATCTTACTGTACTAGTAACATACAGTACAGTATGTAAATACACTTCAATGTGAGAGCAATGATAATTGATGGACAGGGTGGTGAGAGAGGACAGATCATATGTTGAGGTTTGGGGTTTAGTCCCTTTTCTGGGGCTCAATGAAACCACAACATTGAGACAAAGGCATGTGCTGTAGAGTATGCCAGTGTGCTTTGACCGATAGAAACGGTCTTTATTTTTCATCCGAGCAGAGTACGCATGGATGATATCTGTTCTTGCATCTGTAAAAAATACAAAAACAAATGATTTAAAAAGAAAAAGAAAAAGAAAAAGAAAAAAGAAAAAGAAAAACATTTCAATATGCGATCAGGAGTGTGCCTTTTATGTGGAGGTGAGGAGAGCCCTGTTCCTGCACAACAACCCAGAGGGCAGTGATGATACGCCTAAGCCTGCAGGGGATAGTGGGGGATAGGCTGGCTGCTGATAGGCTACTCCCGTGAGACAATAGCCCACCCCCCCCCCCTTTCTCCCAGACTCCCTTTCACCTGGCCAGGTTACCATGCCAACCAGCATCGGACAGTCTCTCCTCTCCCCACCTCACCTCCCTCTCTCCCCCCTCCTCTCCCTCTCTCTCTCCAATCTCTGCTCTTAGAAAATGGCAATTTCTAGTAGCCAGGAATAGAACATGGACCTGCCATTGATTTTCACAGGAGTATGATGATGATTACACAATCACCCCCTGAATGTCGCAATGCAGAGTGGAAACACACACAAAAAAGATACAAAGAGAAAATGTTGCAAATATCTTTAACTGATGGTGTGAGTGTTGTGGACAACAATGTTAGGGACCAGGATGGTTACATAATAACACACAATTATACCAGAATGAATATTCCAATATAGGCCTTTTTCTTTTTCGCTGATCACCAAAATGCACTGAAAACAATAAAATAAAATAAAATAAAATAAAATAAAATAAAATAAAATAAAATAAAATAAAATTCAATTCAATTCAATTTATTGTTGTCCACAATGTGGAAATTTGTCTTTGGCTTCACAGGTTTTCTTGCACACATGAAAAGTACAGTACACAGACACACAGCACAGGAAAAGGGTACATAATACAACATAGAACAAGACAACAGGACAACAGCACAATACAGACAATACAGACAGCGATAACGGACATGGTTCTGATGTGGATGAGTCTGACGTTTATGAATTTAGCAAATTTATTGCGTTTGGTATGAAAGATTTTTTGTATAGATGTTCTTGGTTGCTGCAGGAACTCTATAGCGTCGTCCCGAGGGCAGTTTTGTGAACTCATTAAAAAGGGGATGTACAGGGTCACAGACAATTTGTCTGGCTTTTCGTGCCACCCGTGTTTTATAAATACATCCAAGTTGTTCTTTCCCAATAATTTTACTTGCCATGTTTATAATTCGGGACAGTATATTTCTGTTCTTAACTCCTAGATTCCCATACCATGTGCACATAAAGGTCAAAATACTTTCAATAAGACTCCTGTAGACGTCTCCAGAATAGCTTTGCTGATTTTGTATGAATCCAATTTCCTGATTACATACAAACGCTGCATTGCTTTTTTAAAGATGTATTCTGTGTTGGCTCTGAAACTTAGATTGGAGTCAAAAAAGGTTCCTACGTATTTAAACTCCTCTACTGTTTCAACAGGCTGGTCATCAATCAAAACAGGTGTAAAATCTTGACCTGCGTTGCGGTGACTCGCAATGACCAGCTCCCTAGTTTTAGCTCCATTAATATAAAGGGCACTGTCTTCACACCATTTAATAAGTTCTTCAATGTGGTGGAAGTATGTAGATTCATTAACTGTGTCCCCTGCCTTCATAAGGCCAACTAACACCATATCATCAGCATATTTATACAATTGGCAGATGATTGCATTCATAATTTGTATTGCATTCGTGTACAAGGAAAATAAAACAGCAGAAAGGACGCAGCCTTGTGGTGCTCCTGTATTCAGGATAACTGTCTCAGAAGTGATGCCACTGAACCTCACTCTCTGTGCTCGATCCGAGAGGAATTCTTTAATCCACTGTATCATGTGGCAATTTGTGTTGATGTCACAAAGCCTTTTAATCAAAATGTGTTTCTGCATACAGTTGAACACAGAACTGAAATCTATAAATAAAAATAAATTATGCTCTCATTCAGTCAATATTATTATTAATATAGGACCTAAGTTAAGAACCTAAGGTAAATCCCAGAGATCACGTCTTCTCTCTCTCTCTCTCTCTCTCTCTCTCTCTCTCTCTCTCTCTCTCTCTCTCTCTCTCTCTCTCTCTCGCTTAAAGGCCCATTATGTAAGATTTGGGAAGAAATGAATGTCCATAAAGTGTTTTTTATTACTAATGAGTGAATGCTTCATAACATAACTTAAAAAATTAGACCAGGCGCGTCTCTCTGCATTCAGCCATTCTTGTGCCATGCTGACTTCAGCTCCTCTTGGGCCGAGGTTTCGCGGAAAATCGTCTGGCTGTGACGTTTCTGCACATTCACGAGCCTGCCTCTCAGTGCTTCAGCCAGTAAATACACCAACGAAGAAGAAGGCCAACACAGGCTAAACAACTAACAATGCAAGTCCACACAGAAAAAGAAAAAATATTTATCTAGTGAAGCCCGTCTGGCCAAACAGCAGCAATGTCCACGTCAGGGGGAAACTACTAGAGTCGGGGCTGTGTTTTCGGTTAATTTTACATTAGCGTTAGCTTGTTGTATTAGCTGCTGTGATATTGTGGTTTTGGCTGGCTATTAGATAACGTTAGCTTGCTTGCTACCACCCAGAAGCTCCGCTAATAACGTTACCATCGTCGCAAATACAGTATGCCTAACGTTACTACCATTATGCTTATGGAATATTGTTTGACTGCAATAAAATATCAAGTTCCTGTTCTGTTTGGTTGTGTCCAGCTAACACCAGCACATTAGCGTGTTGTGTTAGCTGCTGTGAGGCTGGCTATTAGATAACATTAGCTTGTTTGGATAATGTAACAGTCACAAATATGCCTAACATTACTACCGTTATGCAGGAACATTGTTGATTGCAGTCCACCAGTGGTCCGCGGACCACAGTTTGGGAACCAATGGTCTATGACATCATCAGTGATATTACTCAAGCAATTGTTTTTTGGTTACACTCAAGCAATTGTGACATCACTGATGATGTCAGAATGTCTATGACATCATCAGTGAGTGACATCAGTGAGAGCAGGCGAGTCCATGCAGCGGCCGAGCTGTGTATGCGAGTTGCAGGGCGGGCGAGGCTGTGCAGCGGCTGAGCTAGCGAGCCAAGGAATCGAGCGCGCGAGATGTCTAGTTTATTATATCAAAAGCAACTATCCCTTTAAAAATAAAGATCAGAGCAAATCAGATAATAATGCTAGTCCCCATCTAGCCCCACACTGTGTGTGCCTGGCAGACTGATGTAAGCCACAGGGCCCCTGGCTGTAGGCCACAGGGCCCCTGGTTGTAGGCCACAGGGCCCCTGGTTGAATGGGGCTGATGTAGGCCACAGGGCCCCTGATTGTAGGCCACAGGGCCCCTGGTTGAATCGGGCTGATGTAGGTCACATGACCCCTGGCTGTAGGCCACAGGGCCCATGGTTGAACAGGGCCGATGTAGGCCACAGGGCCCCTGGCTGAACAGTGCCGATGTAGGCCACAGGGCCCCTGGTTGTAGGCCACATGACCCCTGGCTGTAGGCCACATGACCCCTGGCTGTAGGCCACAGGGCCCCTGGTTGAATGGGGCTGATGTAGGCCACATGACCCCTGGCTGTAGGCCACAGGGCCCATGGTTGAACAGGGCCGATGTAGGCCACAGGGCCCCTGGCTGAACAGGGCCGATGTAGGCCACAGGGCCCCTGGTTGTAGGCCACATGACCCCTGGCTGTAGGCCACAGGGCCCCTGGCTGTAGGCCACATGACCCCTGGCTGTAGGCCACAGGTCCCCTGGTTATAGGCCACATGACCCCTGCCTGTAGGCCACATGACCCCTGGCTGTAGGCCACATGACCCCTGGCTGTAGGCCACAGGTCCCCTGGCTGTAGGCCACATGTCCCCTGGTTGTAGGCCACATGACCCCTGGCTGTAGGCCACATGACCCCTGGCTGTAGGCCACATGACCCCTATAGGCCACAGGTCCCCTGGTTATAGGCCACAGGTCCCCTGGTTATAGGCCACATGACCCCTGGCTGTAGGCCACAGGTCCCCTGGTTGTAGGCCACATGACCCCTGGCTGTAGGCCACAGGTCCCCTGGTTGTAGGCCACATGACCCCTGGCTGTAGGCCACAGGTCCCCTGGTTGTAGGCCACATGACCCTTGGCTGTAGGCCACAGGTCCCCTGGTTGTAGGCCACATGACCCCTGGCTATAGGCCACAGGTCCCCTGGTTATAGGCCACATGACCCCTGGCTGTAGGCCACATGACCCCTGGCTGTAGGCCACAGGTCCCTTTGTTATAGGCCACATGACCCCTGGCTGTAGGCCACAAGTCCCCTGGTTGTAGGCCACATGACCCCTGGCTGTAGGCCACAGGTCCCCTGGTTATAGGCCACATGACCCCTGGCTGTAGGCCACAAGTCCCCTGGTTGTAGGCCACATGACCCCTGGCTGTAGGCCACAGGTCCCCTGGTTGTAGGCCACATGACCCCTGGCTGTAGGCCACAGGTCCCCTGGTTGTAGGCCACATGACCCCTGGCTGTAGGCCACAGGTCCCCTGGTTGTAGGCCACATGACCCCTGGCTGTAGGCCACAGGTCCCCTGGTTATAGGCCACATGACCCCTGGCTGTAGGCCACATGTCCCCTGGCTGTAGGCCACAGGTCCCCTGGTTATAGACCACATGACCCCTGGCTGTAGGCCACAGGGCCCCTGGTTGTAGGCCACATGACCCCTGGCTGTAGGCCACAGGGCCCATGGTTGAACAGGGCCGATGTAGGCCACAGGGCCCCTGGCTGAACAGGGCCGATGTAGGCCACAGGGCCCCTGGTTGTAGGCCACATGACCCCTGGCTGTAGGCCACAGGGCCCCTGGCTGTAGGCCACATGACCCCTGGCTGTAGGCCACAGGTCCCCTGGTTATAGGCCACATGACCCCTGCCTGTAGGCCACATGACCCCTGGCTGTAGGCCACATGACCCCTGGCTGTAGGCCACAGGTCCCCTGGCTGTAGGCCACATGTCCCCTGGTTGTAGGCCACATGACCCCTGGCTGTAGGCCACATGACCCCTGGCTGTAGGCCACATGACCCCTATAGGCCACAGGTCCCCTGGTTATAGGCCACAGGTCCCCTGGTTATAGGCCACATGACCCCTGGCTGTAGGCCACAGGTCCCCTGGTTGTAGGCCACATGACCCCTGGCTGTAGGCCACAGGTCCCCTGGTTGTAGGCCACATGACCCTTGGCTGTAGGCCACAGGTCCCCTGGTTGTAGGCCACATGACCCCTGGCTATAGGCCACAGGTCCCCTGGTTATAGGCCACATGACCCCTGGCTGTAGGCCACATGACCCCTGGCTGTAGGCCACAGGTCCCTTTGTTATAGGCCACATGACCCCTGGCTGTAGGCCACAAGTCCCCTGGTTGTAGGCCACATGACCCCTGGCTGTAGGCCACAGGTCCCCTGGTTATAGGCCACATGACCCCTGGCTGTAGGCCACAAGTCCCCTGGTTGTAGGCCACATGACCCCTGGCTGTAGGCCACAGGTCCCCTGGTTGTAGGCCACATGACCCCTGGCTGTAGGCCACAGGTCCCCTGGTTGTAGGCCACATGACCCCTGGCTGTAGGCCACAGGTCCCCTGGTTATAGGCCACATGACCCCTGGCTGTAGGCCACATGTCCCCTGGCTGTAGGCCACAGGTCCCCTGGTTATAGACCACATGACCCCTGGCTGTAGGCCACAGGGCCCCTGGTTGTAGGCCACATGACCCCTGGCTGTAGGCCACAGGGCCCAGTCGAGGCAAGACGAGCCGAGATCTGTGTTGCTCCCTGCCCTGCAGGCACAGTGCAAGAGGGCAGTGAGGAAGAGACATCTGGAGGACAGGGGGGCTGTGGTGATCACACAGATGACTGGCCGATTCACTGGCCGCCTGCAATGTACTGAAATAATTCCCTTAGCTGCACAATTGGCTTGGGAGCAGGATACCGGAGAGCGGTGGGCGTCTGTGGTGAGTTGGGAGGAGGGAGGGATGCAGATTACGAGCAAAGAAATGACAAAGATGCAGAATAGAGAACAGGAGATTCCCTCTTGTTGTCTGGGGGACGCTGACCACACAACAATACCATCTCTCTTCAATTAGGTCTCATTATGCGCTCGGCTCTCATCACTGTGTCTGGTGACATTATGATGTCTAATAGACTTGATTGGTCTTAATTGGCACTGATAAACATTAAGTGGCTGTTGACTGACTCTGATAGCATCCACTGTGGATTGCTAATGAATTGACCCAATTCCATTTGTTTTGGAGGGTAGAGATGTTTAACTGGGAATTGAATAAGAATCTTTTCTTTGCTATCAATACTACAGTAAGACCAAAAAAGAGTTGATTACTGGTCCTTGGTTCCACAAAGAAGTTGTAGTGTACTTTTAAGGGGGCGGTGGGCAATCTGGCATAAACATACATACAAATGTATGTATGCACGCACGCACGCACTGTGCACAAACACACACACACACACACACACACACACACACACACACACACAAGCAATTTGTGCTGGCTGTTGAGTGCAGTGGCAGTGTTCATGGTGGATGATGCATGGTGTATGATGATGAGACATTAGCCTCTGCACAGACACTCATAACAATGAAAGTGCCAAGCTAGGACATCACAATAGCTGCAATTCATTTCTCAGGAAGTCCAGCACAATAGCCTGGCAGAGCGGATCTATCTGAAGCACTGCATTAACACTGGCCCATTCTTCTTTTTCTAATGCTTGCACTGCAATGCACTGTACTGCATCTGTGCCTTTACATTGCGTCTTTGAATTAGTGTGTTCTTGTGTGTGTGTGTGTGAGAGAGAGAGAGAGAGAGAGAGAGAGAGAGATAGAGAGAGAGAGAGAGAGAGAGAGTCTCTGTTTGTCTGCCTGTCTATCTACTGTAGGGCCCTATATGATTTGGAATCACGGTTTATTTCGTAGTAAAAATGGAATCAACTGTAAAACATGGAATTATATTGCAGAATTTTCCATTTTGGCTGAATTGTTTGTTCCCCCCCCCCCCCCCCTCCAAAAAATGACATAATTATTGTAGTAACCCATTTCATAATTGTAAAATAGGTCTAGAGAAATAATTCTGTTCTCGATTCGGCTGTTTTGAGAATGGGGGTCAGTCTTGCGTGGGACGCTTACGTCACCTCACACATTAGTTGTCACTTTGACAAACATGGCGAAGAAGCTGTCTGAGACAGCTAAGTCATCATCAACAAATGAAGAAGAAGAAGAAAAAACAACAACAACCCTAACCTCTAAATTCAAATTTAAATGGAAAAAACTGAATTTGTGGAAAAATACATACTTTTTTTGGGGGGGGCGACTGATTTCGTATGGCCCTACCTACACTGTATAATATTTACTGATACACCAAGCGATACTTGGGCAGCCAATAACACACAGCGAAGATCATACTATCAGTCACGTGATCACTCCAGCGTGCATCAGCTTGTGTGCCTCCCTAATTGGCTCCTAAGCCTCTTAAAGGACGGCTTTACCGTGGGGAATATGAATATATATTAAATCTCACGCCCCTAAGGTTTTCGAATCCGTTGAAATTTTTGAAATTGGTGCTTCCCTGCCTGACCTATCAACCATCTCTCACATATTTTTCGGGCCAGCCGACGCGTTACGCATCATCTGGCCCGAGTCCGCCTTGCGGAAGTCGAGCGCCTATGAACTACAAGTGTTGTGAGCCATGGTCCCGCCTCTAGAGGTCCTCCACGCCCCTTCAGAGGTCTCGAAGAAAAGCAAAAGGCAGCCATCTTTTTTCAACTGCCTAGCCTATGGTAGCTAGGTTAGCTTTCCATAGCTCCTTGCAAAGAGACCATATCTCTGGAACGGAAGCACGGACAGACACGGGACTGGCGGCATTGGAAAGCTCGTCAAATTTTACATCTAGTAGTAGGTGCGTTGAAGTAACGAAATCAACGCTGAGCAATGTACCCGATTTTACACATTTTTACATGAAATGGTTACAACATCAAACTCCTACAAAAATGCCTTAAAATGCATGAAATTTTTTTTATGAAGACATCTCCCGACCGTTTAAATTTGGTGCAATTTGGAGGCAATTTTTTTTTTTATGTTTTGTAATTTTTTCTTCTTCTACTAAATCTTTTTATGTCGAAGCCTTCTTCTTCTTCGACTTTTATGGCGGTTGGCAAGCATATATGTGCATTACCGCCACCTACTGGAGTTTGATATCAGCCAAATGCCTGAGGGGTGGGTGTGGAAACGAAGGCCACGCGAGCCCAGTGCATTGTAGGAAATGTAGTATTTCGGGTCCCCGCACCCGCCCCTCCCCTCCACCCCCCCCCCCCCCCCACACACACACACAGAGTGGATTTCTGGTGATATCTCTGGCGGGAAACAACCAATTTCAAAAATTTCAACGGATTCGAAAACCTTAGGGGCGTGAGATTTAATATATATTCATATTCCCCACGGTAAAGCCGGCCTTTAAGTAGCTGCCAGTGCTCAAGTGCAGGCTGGCCTGGATAAACAACACACACAAACAGCACAGGGTGTACAGATCATTGCAGCCAGGTATATGACCAATTATGACATCACTGGCCCACAGTCTCACTCACACATGCTGCTGGACTGGACACAACACCCATTAAGCACACAGAGAGGCTTCCAGGGTTAATGAGCGCTTTGCCTGCTAAAGTGCACGTACGCACGCACACGCACACCCGCACACACACACACACACACCCGTGCGCGCCAATAGAGCAGGCGAGGCCACGCAACAGCTGAGCTGTGTATGTGAGCCGAGCTGTGGGCGAGGCCGGGTAGCGGCCGAGCTGCGTATGCGAGCTGCAGGGCCAGCGCGGCATGTACATGCTATACCACAGAGTAGCTGTGCTACATTATACCACAGAGTAGCTGTGCTGCTACATTATACCACAGAGTAGCTGTGCTACATTATACCACAGAGTAGCTGTGCTACATTATACCACAGAGTAGCTGTGCTGCTACATTATACCACAGAGTAGCTGTGCTACATTATACCACAGAGTAGCTGTGCTACATTATAAAACGGCTCTCTCAAATCAAGCAATCTGATTGGTTCACAGCCATTGTATAAATCCAATAACCGAGTCCAATAACCCATGGCCATGGGTTATTGGACTCGGTTATTGGTTGCCATGGCAACTCTCTTACTAAAAGCCTTTGGTTTCAAAAAAAACAAATGGCGGAGACAGCTGTCAGATCCTTGTGAATCGATCTTCGCTTATAACTTTACTAATACTTCGCAGAAAATGATGTTTTGTACAAGAATACACGCGGGCTAATGTCTTAACCCCTCTCTCGCGCGCCCTCACTCTTAACCCCGCATTTCTAAATAAGACGTAACGTTACTTGGTGTCGGCATACGGCTCTGGTGTCGGGCTTTGCAAAACGCTCTCAGCTTCTCAGCAAGCGCCAGGATTGGCCAATGTCGACTTCAGTCTCCAGAACGATCCAATCAAATCACCCGCACGTCTATCTTCTTGCTAGAGGTCCCGCCTTACAGTAGTGTTTCAACTGACTCTATCAGAATACAATGCCAGTCGGACTTATAGTATTATTATTATTATATTATTATACTTGGAAACCGTTTTATAAAAGCAATATAGCACTCGAGCTGCGTGGTGTTGTGGAATATATCCCGCTGATAAGCTGTTATATACAGATAACAGCTTATCAGCGGGATATATTCTCCACAACACACTTGCTCTCGTGCTATATTGCTTAATTATACCACAGAGTAGCTGTGCTGCTACATTATACCACAGAGTAGGGTGACCAGACGCCCCCGATTTTCGGGGACAGTCCCCGATTTCGGTGCTCTGTCCCCGGCTGGAGCTGTCCCCGAAAATGTCCCCGATTTTGGCCACAAAGTCAAATAATAATACTGGCAAGAAACTCGATAACAGAGCATTTGCGGCACCACAAAAGCCTGTCGTTGTGCGCACGTTGTGCAAAGTGCTGCCTGTGTGTGACAGAGTAGATCACAGAGTAGATGTTCTCCCTCTGTCCGTGCCGTGGTTTTCCCAGGACCCAGCCGCCCGCAACCGAAGCCCCAGAGGTGGCGAACGAGAGGCGGCGTCTGCTTGATGCTTTTGCTACCGTCCTTGTTTACCGGACCCCATTCAGTGGGTTATCCATCCCAGTTGTTTTGAATAGTTAAAAGTACAGTAAAACTATCTGGTAAGTAAGTGCAGTGACTAACTCAAAACGTTTTTGCAGAGAAGTCAGTAACGTTTTTATGTACACCAAACTCCATTGAAAAAAATGTCAATTTTTAACATGATTGGCGATGGATCATTGTTATCTAGTCATTAGCCTACTGTTCCCTAAATTGGCCTTCAGCCATCAAAACTTTGATAACCCCTGGTTTAAATTAAAACAATAGGTCATATTTATCTCTAGATTACAATTTTAATCATTAAAATTGCCTTTTAGTATTAACATGATTTTTTAAATTATTTTGTCAGCATTTAATATTAAATTAGCAGTTAATATGGTCATGTGGCCATTGAATACTTGAAACTGGTGAGCGACACCCTAAACTCAAGGAAAGTGTGTACTGAGGTAATAAATCACTACTGTAATGTTTTTGTTTTGTGGAAATAAATTATCCACCAGTTGGTGAGGTCAAAGAGAGAAGTTGTCCCTCTCTATGTTCCTGCCACTCTACACAATACACCAGTAGCATATTTCCTGTGAATTACCTAGGCTGTCTAATTTGTGGTAAAATGTGCCAGATAACTAGTAACCATTGTAAACTGCTTCTTTTTCAATTGTTTCAAAATCACAAAGTTCTTCATAGATCTAGCCTCTTACTTTTGCTCTCAAAGTGCACCAGATTTATGCATTTTACTGTCAAATGTACACAATTTTCTAAAAGAAAAATTACCACAGAGTAGCTGTGCTACATTATACCACAGAGTAGCTGTGCTGCTACTTTATACCACAGAGTAGCTGTGCTACATTATACCACAGATTTCAGCAAACAGCTTCATCAAGATGCATGTCAAGTGTTCTTTGCTGCCTCAAGGCAAGAAGTTGCGTATTGAAACTATAAAGCTCCATTATGTATGTTTTATTTTAACCTTAACACGTTGAGTGCCAAGGACGAGATATCTCGTCTTACATAATCCAACCGTTGAGTGCCAAAGACGAGATATCTCGTCTTACATAAACATTTTTTTTTTTTTGACGGTGGGACATCAATCAACCCCTTTTACGTCTTCTATACCACTATTGGAGGAAGAGAATGTGTATAATCTATTTTACCGACCACTAAGTGGCAACAGTTCTCTCCAGACAGAGAGAAAGCCCAGCCACGGGTCCGCTGGAGAAAGCCATTCTAATTTTCAAGGAAATAGCTGGGCGAAAACTCTTTCGATTTCACACACACACACACACACACACACACACACACACACACACACACGCGCGCGCGCACACACACACACTCGAGTACCTTTGCGCATAAATAAGACCAGAATCGCAAAAGCTTCTTCAAAGCTCTCAGCCGACACCTCAAGAAACGAACGAGCCGGTTTTACAGTAAGCCAGACTGCCCGAGAGCCGCCAGCAGCAGCAGCCCAGAGGAGCAGCAGCAGCAGCAGCAGCAGCAGAGCGGAGTAGGCTGCCTCAAGATTGGAAGAAGGGGATCGCGAAGGAATTTCTCTCCCGTGTCTAACCCCCCCCCCCCCTCGCCTCTCCTCTCCTCTTCCCCGCTCCTGCGATTCCGTTCTCTTTTTTTGGGATCTGTGAGGCAACAGAAACTCGCCTGTGACAAAACACTGCAAAGCCACACCTACGGAGGGAGGAGTTTGGAGACACACACACACACACACACACACACACACACACACACACACACACACACACACACACACACAAAACAGTATACAGACTTGCCCAAGGGCACCCATAATCACAGGCACGTGAGGTGGTTCTAAAAATCCATTTATCTCAAAACTCTCTGTAAATCTCTGAAACCATGCTGTACTCAACGGCTAATATCTACATAACTACTAACTCTACAAACGAACTCTTTTAGACAGAGAAAGCACACATTCTATTAGTTCTTTTTAGATGATTGGTGTTCACGAAGTCTTAACAGAAAATAATCCTCGGCTCTTGTAAAATGAGCCAGAATCCTCAAAAAAAAACCTGGCACAACTTACCTACAGCATTGAAAAAACGGCTGGCACTCAATGTGTTAATATAACAGCTTTAGTCATTTTGATGGTACAGTGACTTCTAAGGGGGAGAATGGTGTCTCTGTCATTCCCATACCACCCTTGGAAGGCCTGTTCCTGCACTATGTATTTTTGGTAGCTGCGTCCCGGAGCGGCTTGACAATGTTAAGTTGCCTGGAACTTTTAAGTCCATTTCCCGCACAGCATAGTTTTCTACTTGACAAACTAACGGGACCCTTTTATTATGAAGTATGTATATGAAGTTAAATGTGTTTTGTTTGCTACAGTAGCCTACATGTAGTTTGATTAGCGATGCGATTATCCACAAACAAGTCGAGGCAACAACAATCATTTATAAACACTGCAGAAAGGTAAGCAAAGTAGAGAGGAGTCCAAGCAGAAACAGTCAAATAAGGCTGATATCTGATCGTAATAACAGGGAGATGTATTTAACATTAGCATCTGTAACTGTGGGGGAGCAGTTTCCCCAAATAGAAAAAACTACACAATGGGGCTTTAACATCAGAGAATGCTGATTAAGAAAACTCGTCAATGGGGGTAGGATGTTTGGCTGTAAATCACACACCAAAATGACTGGAACGGCTGCACTGAGAGAGCTGATGCTTCTGTGTGCACGGCTGGGTGTTTGTCTGTGAGGGGGGTGATATTTTGGGAGTCATGGGGGAGGTAGAGGATTGGCAGACAGAGAGACAGTCAGCGGGGAGCGCTCTGCTCCAGCTTGATAACAGCCTCATCTAGCATGTGACTGGTCGAAATGAGCAACATGCTACAGTGGGCCGTCTGGAGCTCACACATCACACGCGCACATACACACACACACACACACACACACACACGCACACACGCGCGCACACACATGCGCACACACACACACACATACACACACACACACACACACACACACACACACGTGCAGCCGTGTACGCATACAATCACATACAAGCTTGGCTTCTACAATAAATGTTTGCACCAATCCAGGAGTGTCACATAAAGCATTTTCCATTTTCCAAGCATTAGACTATTTTCCTCAGTCATATTTACTGTAGACTGTTTTCCTCATTCATATTTACTGTAGACTGTTTTCCTCATTCATATTTACTGTAGACTGTTTTCCTCAGTCATATTTACTGCAGACTGTTTTCCTCATTCATATTTACTGTAGACTGTTTTCCTCAGTCATATTTACTGTAGACTGTTTTCCTCAGTCATATTTACTGCAGACTGTTTTCCTCAGTCATATTTACTGTAGACTGTTTTCCTCAGTCATATTTACTGCAGACTGTTTTCCTCAGTCATATTTACTGTAGACTGTTTTCCTCAGTCATATTTACTGTAGACTGTTTTCCTCATTCATATTTACTGTAGACTGTTTTCCTCTGTCGTATTTACTGTAGACTGTTTTCCTCAGTCATATTTACTGTAGACTGTTTTCCTCAGTCATATTTACTGCAGACTGTTTTCCTCTGTCATATTTACTGTAGACTGTTTTCCTCATTCATATTTACTGTAGACTGTTTTCCTCATTCATATTTACTGTAGACTGTTTTCCTCAGTCATATTTACTGTAGACTGTTTTCCTCAGTCATATTTACTGTAGACTGTTTTCCTCAGTCATATTTACTGCAGACTGTTTTCCTCAGTCATATTTACTGCAGACTGTTTTCCTCAGTCATATTTACTGTAGACTGTTTTCCTCTGTCATATTTACTGTAGACTGTTTTCCTCTGTCATATTTACTGTAGACTGTTTTCCTCTGTCATATTTACTGTAGACTGTTTTCCTCAGTCATATTTACTGCAGACTGTTTTCCTCTGTCATATTTACTGTAGACTGTTTTCCTCTGTCATATTTACTGTAGACTGTTTTCCTCTGTCATATTTACTGTAGACTGTTTTCCTCAGTCATATTTACTGTAGACTGTTTTCCTCTGTCATATTTACTGTAGACTGTTTTCCTCAGTCATATTTACTGTAGACTGTTTTCCTCAGTCATATTTACTGTAGACTGTTTTCCTCTGTCATATTTACTGTAGACTGTTTTCCTCAGTCATATTTACTGTAGACTGTTTTCCTCAGTCATTTACTGCAGACTGTTTTCCTCAGTCATATTTACTGTAGACTGTTTTCCTCAGTCATATTTAATGTAGACTGTTTTCCTCAGTCATATTTACTGCAGATTGTTTTCCTCAGTCATATTTACTGTAGACTGTTTTGTCTGTTTGTGGCTCGAAATGGTTAACGAGCTAATATTTTGGTCACTCAGTGTTTTTTTCAGCCTGACGAACGTTGCTGCCGCGGTCTTAGCTATTGTAGCTAAGAGCTGGCTAGCTAGTTAATATGCCAGCTGTCTCAGTCAGGATCGAATTGTCATACGTATGACTAGCGCTCCATTGAGTTGTACGTCATCGTTCCATTTTCGCAACTAACTTAACTTTTTGAAATTGAACACAAAATTAAGTTGACAAAAATATTTGGCATACAGTGTTGTGAATCAACACTGTCACGACATGACTCAGAAACATGAAATCATATAACAAGAATGCAAAGTCTCTGCGTGTGAGTGAGCATAAATTGTGTTCGGCCACAACTATGCCATTTTACGCGCAATCGTGCTGAATCTTTCAGGAAGTGTAAAGAGCACCCCTGCGGGTGACCTAACCGAGCCGGATTTTTTAATTCGGTAATTAAGGCCGATTAATGGCCGAATTAGTGATGGCTGCGCAGATTCATGGCCGAACCTGCGATGCTGTGCAATGGCTGCGCAGCCTCCACCGCTCACACAGGGACTCGATGCGGAATACCGCTAGTATGGAAGCGGGCTTTAACTTCGGTGTAAACATATAAAAAGCAATCAATCAGTAGAGCACCAGAAAATGGCCGCCATGAACAAGGCTTGAAGGCTGTAGTAGGGCAAGTTTTAACTTTGCATACTTCAATTAACTCATTCATGGCCAAAGACGTCTTTGACGTGTTATCAGGAATAGCCCAGAGGGCCAATGACGTGTTTGACGTGTTTTTGTTTTTATTAGTGCAGCGCGTAGTTCAAACACTTCCCCAGCCTGTGACATGTTATCAGGTCCCTAGCCTCAAAGTCAAGCCGACAACACGCGATCAAACACATACCGCAGCTGTTGTTTTGAAATGAGCAGGAGGAAAAACAGAGAAACGCGCTTCCTTGTAGAGAGGAAAAACGCCATTGAAACGCCCCTCGGCGCGCTGCACTGCTCGCCTTGCTGCAGGGCGAACCTGGATTGAGTTGTTCGCAGTAGTCAAACCCGTGACGAACATGATCGATCCGGTTCCAGCGCCTGGTCCCAAAGCCAAGCCCGACCCGTTCCTGTGTCGCAGCATTCGTCCCAGCCCGAACGAGAGGAGGAAAACGATGCGAGGCAGAGGAGGCTAGACGCTGATCTCAAACCAGTTTGGTGTTCCCCTCCTATGCTAATTTGTGGGGGAAGGAGGTGCGATCCAGCAGCAGCTGTGGACAGAACTCTCTCTCTCTCTCTGTGTGTGTGTGTGTGTGTGTGTGTGTGTGTGTGTGTGTGTGTGTGTCTGTGTCTGTGTCTGTGTGTCTGTCTGTGTGTCTGTCTGTCTGTCTGTCTGTCTGTCTGTCTGTCTGTCTGCACACTCACTCACACTGAGTAAACTGTATTGTTGAATGTAAAAAAGCACTTCATGTATATATATATATATATATATATATATATATATATATATATTTTGTCATTTGTGTCATAATGAATAATATTTACATGTCTGATGTCAATACAGTTCAAAATAAAAGAATTGAGAGCGAGTTCTGCCTGAGATTGTGTCTTTTACAAAAATTGCCTTTTCTGCTGTTTCTCTTCTCCGAGATACCTTTTTGGTGAAAACAGGGTGTATATAAATGGCTATAAGTAGAGTACAGAACATGCTAAAAGCTCACTTTTTTTTCCTGGTGAACCCAGAGACGTACATCTTCATTTTGAGCTATTGCAAATCACTTTGGTGCTAATAGATAATTTACTGTGGGTCTTGAAATATGACCAACAATTATGAAAATCTTTGGCCTGTGCTAAATATTGGCAGTCCTAAACTGGCCATGAATGAGTTAAAGAATCTTCCCTGTAGGACTTACTTTTGACATTGAGGTACATGGACTTGCTGACATCGGCGCCGACGTCGTTGCTGACCCTGCACAGGTAGAAGCCACTGTCTTCTTCCAGCACGTGCTTGATGAGCAGAGAGCCGTTGACCAACACCTCGATCCGGAAGCCTGAGTTGAGGGCGATGGGTTGGAACTGCGGCACCCCGGCACCTGTTGCAGAGAACAGAGTGAACGTCAGCTGGGGTTGAACTGACTAGAAACAGAGCGTGCGCAAACGCTCCTTTCTAGTCTATTGTGCCTCATCCTCGTCCTTCTTCCTGTTCTCCTCTTCATCACTCATTCTTACCATCCCTCGTTGGTTTCCCCTCGAGGTCGCAGATGCAGATGCAGGTCATAGATGCTCGCCCGGCCTCGCCCGCTATGTGGGCTCACATATGCAGCTCGGAAACGCTGCAAAAACCTCCAAATATCGCAAAAACAATTCTCACGCTTGAGGGAGGTGGAAAAGTCGGGTGTATCGATAAAAGGAAAATGTGATAAGTGCAGCGGAAACAGCGATATTCCGTTGTCTCTCCATTCAAAAACCATGCAGTTTGCCTTGATCACTGCAAAACATGACATGCCGTGTAGCCTACACACAATAGGGCTACACAGTAAATAATGCCATGGTAAATAAACAGCACAATACCCGCCATGGTAAACAGAGAAGACAGGCATATTAACTTTAAGGTGACTCACTTCTAGAATTGAGTGAAATTATACTCACTACTCAAACACAAGGTGATTGACAGCTCTATAATTCGCATAATAGCAGCGGATGGAAACGCAAATTATTTCGCATTTTCTTTTGCTGACTTTCTGAAAATTCGATGCACATTTGCTAAACCTTTGGATGGAAACCTTGTCCACCTTCATCCTTCCAACAATAAACGTTTGAATATTTGCACAAAATAACACTTATGGGCTCAGGCTGCTTCAATAGAAAAAAAATCACCATCAATATCGGCTTTTAAAAACCCACGTCAGGCTAAAGTTTGTGTCAATAATATTCGCATACCAATCGGCAATTGTGTATTTAGCAGCAGTCAAGCATGACTGACAAGCATGGAAGCCTATCTTACATAATGATACACCTATTTCCTCCTTTCAGAGGAACAATAGAGCTCTTCCTTGAACCATGGCTGCATCTCATCTGGCAGTGTTTGTTTGGACTTGCGGAGGTGTTTTGGCATTCAGCCTCAAGGCTGTGGACAGTATGTTTGTTGTGTTGGCATTCACAAACGGATCATCTGCCATCGAGAACAAGCTTGCCGTAGGACAAAAACACCCATCTTATTTTGCAATTCAACAAGATAGTCAAAAGGGAAGACAAGCAATTTGACAAGTCTATGAAAGTCTATGAAAGATGTACAGCACTTTTGCTGAACCTGAGCAGCATTGCATAGAGTAGTACGTTATGCGATATGTGTGTGTGTGTGTGTGTGTGTGTGTTTGTTGTGTGTGTGTGTGTGTGTGTGTGTGTGTGTGTGTGTGTGTGTGTGTGTGTGTGTGTGTGTGTGTGTGTGTACCTTTAGAGTACTCCCATTGGATGGTGGGAACAGGATAGCCTTCTGCAGAGCAGTTGAGTATCACAGCCTTTCCGTAAATACCGTCCTGGTCCGTGGGTCGCACCACAAATTTGGGAGGGACTGCAAGTCAAAATGATTCCCCATTGGTCAGTCATGTGCTGTATGTCAGAGCAGCATCCATAAGCGTATGTGCTGTATGTCAGAGCAGCATCCATAAGCGTATGTGCTGTATGTCAGAGCAGGATCCATAAGCTTATGTGCTGTATGTCAGAGCAGCATCCATAAGCTTATGCCCATTTCTCTCCAACCAAATATACAGTATACTGTAGTGATCATAGTTACGACGACTCCTGCATGTGAGCTGAACATTATGAGCACTTTAGCTGCACTCTTTCCCATGGGAAGACTAGCTGACTCTACAATTTACTGTAGCTTATGAAGATTATGCACAAGTTAAATCACAAAGACTGCTATTCATGCTAATCATCCATCCATCCCTCTCTCTCTCTCCCCTGCTGGGGCTTAAAGTCTTGGTGGCAAATGACAGCAGACCCAGAGGGCATTTGCCTGTACGACTCACCTCGGACGATGAGCTGGCTCTGGTGCTCCACAGAGGCAGCTTGGTTGCGAGCGACGCAGGTGTAGTTGCCATTGTGCAGCAGTGTGAGGTTGGAGATGCGCAGGGAGCTGGTGAAGTCTATGTTGTCTATGGTGACACCCAGGCTGGCTGGGATCGGCCGACCGTCCTTCTGCCAGGTGATGAAGACGGGCTGGTCGCCGGACATGACCACGCAGGGGATGAACACCCGCTGGCCAATGGAGAACCGAGGGAACTCAAACGGGTGGATGGTCGGTGGAACTGTGTAAGAAATGAGAGCACTTGAGCCGTGTTTTTGTGTCGTCTAGAAGGTGAATAAAGTGTTGTTTCATCGTTTCACATGTTTTACCTCAGCCTTGTGAGTCACACCTTTAATTTAAGCTTTAGTCTCTTTTAATATAGGGACATTATTACATACAGTATGTTACAACTGTGGCCCGGAGAATCGGAGCAGTGGGAGCCCCGTTGTGACGAAAACAGAGCTGAGCCAGAAGGCAAATCTATCGGTCAATCTTGATTCCTACCCTCACCTATGGTCATGAAGGATGGGTCATGAGCAAAAGAACAAGATCGCGGATACAAGCGGCCGGAATGGGTTTTCTCAGAAGGATGGTAGGCATCTCCCTTAGGGACAAGGTGAGAAGCTCAGTCATCCGTGAGGGACTCGGAGTAGAGCCGCTGCTCCTTTGCATAGAAAGGAGCCAATTGAGGTGGTTCGGGCATCTGGTAAGGATGCCACCTGGTCACCTCCCTAGGAAGGTGTTCCAGGCACGTCCAGCTGGGAGGAGACCACGGGGCAGACCGAGGGCTAGGTGGAGAGATGATATATCCACGCTGGCCTGGGAACCCCTCAGGATCCCCCAGTCAGAGCTGGCTAATGTGGCCAGGGAAAGGAAGGTTTGGGGTTCCCTACTGGAACTGCTACCTCCCTCCATGACCCGATCCCGGATAAGTGGACGTGGTTGAAGATGATGATGATGATGTTACAACCCAGCTAAAAAAAATTGGTTGAGTCATACACCAAAGTTAAAACAAAAAACTAAGGGAAAATAACAAGACAACACAAACGTCTTCTTAAGCCCAATTGAGAGCACCGGGCCGAGTTGTACCTAATCACCCAACGACCCCAACAGCAGGCTCCTGCAAGACAGGGCCAGGAGAGTGAGAGGGTTGTTACATAAGCTCAAATCTTATCAGATGGGGGACCCTGGGACAGGATCTTATCAAATGGGTCCTTGGTCTAATTTGTGTCAATTTAGAGGTCCTTGACGTGAAAAAGTTTGAGAATCACTGCTCTATTTTACTTAATTTGATTTGATTATTTTATTGTTCTTTTATTGTACATTGTAATCTTTTTATTTCTCTATGCTCCTTTCTTTTATTTATTTTATTTCAAGCACTTTGAATTGCCTCTTTGTATGAAATGTGTAAACTTGCCTTCATTTTAAGTGCAGGATTAAATCTCTTTGCAAAAGTTGCTCAGAAACAATGGCCAGACCTTTACATGTGTATAAATAACAGGTTTATATATTTGAACTGGCAGAGCCAACTCAGAAAGCCCTCCCATAGCAAATCAACAGCCATAATTCCCTATTCATCGACCTTATTATTAATATCAAAACCTTATGCTTCGATGTCAAGAATGAGAGAAACATTGTATTACCTCTCCCCATGCAGAGCGGTACAATCCTCACTCAAACAACTAATTTATCTCACGTAACAGTCTCTCTCTGTCTCTCTATCTCTCTCTCCCCCCTCTCTCGCTCTCTGGGGACACCGTAGCCATTGTGAGAAACAGATGCTTTGGAAAATTAATGATTTAAAATAACATTGTAATAAGCGGGCACTTCAGCGCTTATTTAATTCACAACAAAATAGGCATAATAGGCTCCTGGGGATTCCCTCGCTCTCGGCAGCGGCGGAATGCTAAGCAGCCGCGAGGCAAATTAGCCGAGGCGGAATGGTGGCGCGGCTTTGTCTAGGCTGTGTGATTTCCCCCTCGCACACTCGTTAGTGTGCCGAGACACGCCGGAGAGAGAGAGGGGGGGGGGGGGGGGTTGCCCATCCGACATTTCAAATGATGCAGCGTCATTGAAGAAAGCCATCTGAGGTTATCATCATCTGGCTCCGCTCAGCCTCAGCACCTCTGCATATTCAGATCAGCCCCCAGATAAGCTGGCTGGGATGATGGAGATGGTGCCCTGCTATCAGTGATGCGAGTGCTTTTTTTTTTTTTTACCGGCTCTGATATAGAAATGTCCCTCTCCATATCAGTGTTTTCTTTAACATGGCATGGTAGATAATATAGCTGATGCTCTAATGTATTTTCTGAATGTGATGTAGGCTACACAGCACATAAGACAGTTGGCGAAGACACTTAAGGGTCACGCGTGCGTTGTGATAAAGTGATGCAATTGGTGATTCCTTCTTAGTATCCACAGGACTGAGGGATTTGTGATGAAGTACACATGTACTCATCAAATACTGTCTCGTGATATTGTAAACCCTAGATATATACCCCAAGCTGCTTACTATATCCCATGGGTCATGTATAACTGATCGGTGATAATCATGACAGAGTACTCATGATTACTAGGGCTGGGTGTCGGTACTCTATACCTTTAAAGACGAGATTAACTTAACGGAGCCCAAATGGGTCGCAGTCACGTTTCAGAGTGAAAAACTAAAATTGTCTGAGATGACAGGTTGAAAGGCGGGCCATAGTAAGCATGTCGATGATTTGATTTGACAATTTGGGGGAATGGATTTGGCTTTGGCCAATCCTGCCGTGTTCCGCCCCCAAATCGAGTGGGATTCAGCGTGTTGTGGCACTACGTGAGTTAGAGCCGCAGGCAGCCAGCTGCCTTTGTGTGGAGCAGAGCGGAGAGTGCACCCTGTCGGCCTGAAATCTCCCGAGGGGCCGGGGTCTGAATTCAGCCTGAACTACGTTAACTAACGTTATCCTGGAATGCGATTTTAATGAGCCAGTTACATTTCTTTGCATTCTTAGACATTACCATTTGCTTTATTTTGTATGTTATATACAATTGGGCAAGTTAGTAGTTAGTTTATGGGCTAGAAATTCTGCCAGATTACAGACACTAGGTGCAATTTTCTCCTTCATTTAGGAGGAGAAAATTCTCCTGAAATAAAGATTGATTGACAGCTGCCATGTCGTGATATGATTGGTTGAAATGGGGTAGAAATTTGATAGTACTAGGTGACGTGAGCAAACTGTAGATTACTGGTATGAATGAAATCTTGAAAAATGTACTTTTGACGTGAAAAAGTGTGGGAAAATGAATAAATTAGATTTTTGTGATTTTCTTTGCATACATTAATAAATAGGTGCACTGAATACCCAGGTATTTGACCTAAAATGAAAACAATGTCATTTTCAGGTTCAGCTCGACTTTAAAGGTCCTATCCGTAAGTTTGGCCGGAAAATAAATGTTCACAACGTGTTTTCTATTACTAATGAGTGAATGTGCCTTTCCGTAACTTAAAAAACGAGCCCAGCCGCGTCTCTCTGCGTTCACCTAATGCAAAGATATTGCAGGATTTTCATGCTGGCCACGGGTTATACTTTCCCCCGGCAAATTTGGCAGATGTGACGTTCTGCGCGTTCAGAGCCTGCCTCTTGTCCTCATGGCTCCAGTGGAAATACCAACGAAGAAGACGGCTAACAGGAAGTGGCTAACATTACGTTCGTCACTAGCTGCCATCAAAAGCAAACAACAACACAGACTCCAGCAAAAAGTCCACACACACAAAAATAAATAAATATGTATCTAGTGATGCCCATCTGGCCAGACAGCAGCAATGTGACCGACATCAGGGGGAAACTAGAGTCGGGGGTGTGTGTTTTCGGTTCATGGAAAGACCTTGCTGCTTGTAGCTGCTGTAATGTTGTTTTGACCAGATAACGTTAGCTGCTTGCTAATGGATTTGCCACCTGGTCAGAAACTCCGCTAACATTACCGTCTTGTGTGAAGTAATGCAACAGTCGCAAATATGCCTAATATTACTACCGTTATGCTTATGGTCATGGAACATTATTGTTTGACTGCAGTTAGCTGCGGCGGTGAGACTGCCTATTATAATGTTAGCTTGATGCTATACGCGGCTAACTAATAGATTTAGCTATATTTATAGAAATTACCACCAGCCCCACTAATAACGTTACCGTCGTGTGTTGATAATGAATGTAACAGTCGTAAATATGCCTAACGTTACTGTCTGTTATGCTTATTATGGTACATTGTTTGTTCAGTTTGGTCAACTATTAGACGGTACCGGGGGAGAAGGCTCTGCCTCTGACTGCAGTTAGCTGCAGTGGGACTGCACATTAGTATAAAGTTAGCTTGATGCTAATCGCGGCTAACTAATATTGATTTACATTTATAGAAATGACCACCAAGCTCCACTAATAGCGTTACCGCCTTGTGTGGATAATGAATATAACAGTCGTAAATATGCCTAACGTTACTGTTATGCTTATGAAACATTGTTTGATTGTTCAGTTTGGTCAACTCCAGGCATTACTACAGGGGAAGCAGGGTAGTTCCTGGCACACGGTAACGTGAATATCCTTATCCATTTCCCCACAGCCAATGCAAGCCAAAACATGACCAAACATGCCAGTGGCATGTTTGTAGCAGCCACAATAACGTCTGATAATTCATCCAGAATCCTTCCTGGGCATCTCGAGGCTGATCTGACCGATAAATTGTCCAGGTTGCCGTTTTCAAGTGACTTTTATGAGTTAACGTTACAAAGTAGCCAACAGTCTGCTGTTGCCAGGCAGCTGCTTGTGTGCGTGCGAGTATGGTGCCCGTGCGTCAGCTCGTTCACACGCTGCCTGCAGTTACTCTAACGGCCACCGGTGTCAGTAATAGTTAGAACTTATGGATAGGACCTTTGAGGTATCGACCGAAATACCGAAATATCAACCCAGTACCCACCCAGTAGTATCAAAAGTTCTCCAGTCAAATGATACCTGCATTCAAACTTTTTTGTACACAGATCTAGGAAAAAAATATGATTTATAGTTTTGCTGGTAGCCAATCACCGTAAGCGTTTTAATAAGACGTGTGATTGGTCCACTACCGCAGCAGCTACAACCCATAGTCTGTGGTGGTGAAGTTGAGAGCGGTGTATGTGACGGAGTTGGCAGTTCAGTGTGCTGAGATGCCACACAAAAGAAAAGGTATAGAATGAAGTACTGGTTTTGGTATCGGTATCACTTTAAGGGTACTGGTACTGGTATCATCATTTTTTAAACGATACCATGCCTTAATGATTACACACAGTTAATGTTGCCTTTTGCTACCCAGCAAGCAAAGTTACGTCATGATGACGTTGTGATGACGTCTTTTAGTGACGTCCAGGCCTAGGCCAAATCACAGCCTATTTGGCCGTCTACGCAGACGTTGAAATATGACGTTACCATGAATGGGCATATTCAGTTATTCTGCTATGTACACAGTGTGTATTCAGCATCTTTATACATAATTACTGTATGTCCAGATTAACAGTTTATGCTACATTTTCAAAAAATAAAATACTGCCCCAACTGGGATTTGAACCTGGGGTCTCCAGCGTGGCAGTGCACTATTCTACCACTACACTATCTGTTTGCTGAGATAATTGGTGGCACGTTGAACTATACCATTTCAAAACATGGATGCTGTGTTGTTTATGTTAAGGGTTCTCTAATAACGGCACCGTTGTTACGACTTGAAGTACTTTACTTGGTAGAGCTGGTAAACATGTTACAGGCATGGAGACTAGTACGGCTCTGTCTGTCACTTCCTGACAGCTTCTGAATAGCACCAGTGCGCATGCTCCAACTGTTAGGCTTGCAATTCAGAACTAGCAAATGTCTATTTGCTCTTATCATTACAGATGCCTTTTCACTTGTTCTTTCAACAGTGTGCGTGGGGTCGGGACAGTTTAAAATACAAAAGGTAATTTCATTCAAACCTTAATCTCGAAGAATCATTGAGGGTTCCCTCAAATTTTACAAGTAGTGTCTCCAGCCTATTATAACGTTGTTTACCCAGCACTCCTGCATACCAGAGCACAGGCTAGATGAGACACAAATATAGCCTATACCGTAAGATGTAACATTATTATGGCATAAACATGTTTTTTATTTAAAAAGTATACGCGCCAAGTCTGTGTAGAACGGACATCACAGTGTGACCGTCTATAACCATGTGTGTAAGCAGCTGCAGAACCCCAAAATGATCAGCATTAACCCCATCCAAAATGCTACATTCCAACTTCCAACTTGTAAATGTAGTTTACGCTTCGCAGGTTATTTTATTTTATGCAAGTGACACAATGCAGGATTCCCCCACAATGTATCTCCTCGTAGACCCACCTCCACGAAACCAAACAGCTTGTTAATCAGTGCAGATTGTTTCCGCAAGTGCTGATCAGATTTTGGATAAGAGTAGACCAGGCTGTAAAATACGTGATTTATTTGACATTGATTGCAACCATTTAGTTATCCTCATGGATATTTCAGTGGTGAGTGAAATTAGTTGGATAGTGATACTCTGGCAGATCTGACTCGTCATTATGAATTGCATCCCATGTAGAACTGATCCGAGTCCGAGGCGCGTACCTTTCACACTGACATGGACACTCTGGTGTGTGGAGAGCTGCGGCTGGACCAACACGTTACATGTGTACTCTCCTTCATCCACGTCCTTCTGCACGTCGTACAGCTTCAGGGTGCCGTTGTTCTCGAAGGCCCGTTGGCGGTGGTTGTACGGCAGCAAATTGGAGTCCTTGTACCACTTGATGGAGTAGTACGGGTAGCCAATGACGCGACAGTGGATGTACATGTCCCGCCCAGCGATGGCAGTGAGGTTCTTCATTGGTCGTATGCTGGCAGGCCCTTAAAGGACACAATGGAGAAACACCTCTCTTAAAATGGTTTTGAGGCAGGGGGGTTTGTGTCAAAGAACTGTGCCGTGTTGTGTTGGTGTTTTCAATACACCACAAGGTTGCATGTCTTGATTCATTCTGCTCGCCAAGAAATAAACACACATTATCAAGATGATCCAAATTTGGACGTTTCAGAGTACCCGACTAATACATCCTTACTTATTTACTTGTAGTCAATCAAAGAAATACATCAAAGCAGCTCTCTTCCTTAGAGAGGAAATCAATTACAGGAGCAACACCAAATCATCTATTCTGCTCTGTATCCCTTCATAGCACATTTGCATGTTGCCTTGTCAGTGCGGGGGAGACTCCTTCCTGGATGAATTAGATGGAGGGTGAGTCTGAAGTGAATATTACCACCTCTTCGCTGCCGGCTGTGATTGCCTCTGACAAGCATTAGAGTGGAATGTTCCCTCTCCCCACTCATGCACCTATTATCAAAACCATTACTCATGTTCCCTCACTCTCTCGCACACTCGTCGCAAAACCAACAGAATAACCAATAGGCTTCCATAGCACAGGGCCCTATCAGGGAAATGGGACTATTACGCTTCTTTTTAACGCACTGTAGAGGACAGTTTAACTGGGCTCTGTAGTGTACTTTGAGCACGAGCACATCTAGGGGTTGCTACTCTCTTTAGCGCGATTAAGGAGCCAACGATGTGAGAAACAGTCATTACACGTTCTCTGCAATGGCACCTGTGGAGATTTATCTTCGCTGCTTGGCTGCGTTCGGCAGCCACGGCCCTTCGCTTAAGGGCTAACAGCATCGCCCTATTTAGCCTTACAACATGCAAGAACGAACACAATCAAATGAAGCCAATCAGTATACAGAAAGTATCCGCGTCTCAAATTAAGCCAATCAGTATACAGAAAGTACCCGTGTCTCAAATGAAGCCAATCAGTATACAGAAAGTACCCGTGTCTCAAATTAAGACAATCAGTATACAGAAAGTACCTGTGTCTCAAATTAAGACAATCAGTATACAGAAAGAAAGTACCCGTGTCTCAAATTATGCCAATCAGTATACAGAAAGTACCCGTGTCTCAAATTAAGCCAATCAGTATACAGAAAGTACCCGTGTCTCAAATTAAGACAATCAGTATACAGAAAGTACCCGTGTCTCCAATTAAGCCAATCAGTATACAGAAAGTACCCGTGTCTCAAATTAAGAAAATCAGTATACAGAAAGTACCCGTGTCTCCAATTAAGCCAATCAGTATACAGAAAGTACCCGTGTCTCAAATTAAGCCAATCAGTATACAGAAAGTACCCGCGTCTCAAATTAAGCCAATCAGTATCCAGAAAGTACCCGTGTCTCAAATTAAGAAAATCAGTATACAGAAAGTACCCGTGTCTCCAATTAAGCCAATCAGTATACAGAAAGTACCCGTGTCTCAAATTAAGCCAATCAGTATACAGAAAGTACCCGCGTCTCAAATTAAGCCAATCAGTATCCAGAAACTACCCGCGTCTGAAAATGAAGCCAATCAGTATGCAGAAACTACCCGTGTCTCAAATTAAGACAATCAGTATCCAGAAACTACCCGCGTCTGAAAATGAAGCCAATCAGTATACAGAAACTACCTGTGTCTCGAATTAAGAGAATCAGTATACAGAAACTACCCGTGTCTCAAATTAAGTCAATCAGTATACAGAAAGCACCCGCGTCACAAAAATTAAGCCAATCAGTATACAGAAAGCACCCACGTCACAAAAATTAAGCCAATCAGTATACAGAAAGCACCCACGTCTCAAATTAAGCCAATCAGTATACAGAAAGCACCCACGTCTCTGCAACAGAGCCATGCTAATGGCTTTGCACCGAGAGGAGAAAGCTTGAGTGCCCCAGTACTACCGTTACATGACAATGGCAATGGGACTTTTTCCACAGCTGCCATTTTGTGTCTAAAATGCAGGGTAAACACAGGTGCAGCCAAATAATTAATTAGGGCCCCAACACTGGAACACCTAAATGGATTGGACGTTGGAAACCCTAATTCATGTTTGGTTGCACCTGCCTTTTTGACACAACATGGGTGCTGTGAAAAAGGCCTATGCAGCCAACCATCTTCCCACAGAGAGCAGATAGCACTACAGCCAAACACTAGTGCTAACTGTAAATCACCCCAATGCTGTCCCAATATAAAGCTATCAGCAGGTGTTGGGTAGGGAGCGTGGCATTAGAGAAGTTAATGCTGACACCAGTGACTTGATGATAGGAGCGGCCACTAAAAGGGGGCTGTAGGAGGATGTGCCCCATTCTGAATATGACATTAAAGCAAGAAGGAAACGGGTCAGAGCCCAGCAGCTTTCTCTAGGTGAAAAAGAGGCTATAGCGACACATCTGGTGACTTAAAGGGCTTTTCTATATTTATATATCTATGAGTACACATGTAACAGCGTTGTGTTGGAGGTACTTGCAACAACCCATGTTAAGGGCTTACCCAGGGGTGGATTCGAACTGCCGACCCTCGGCTTATGGGAGGGACACGCTAACCACTCCACCAAGAGAGCTAGCTCCCTTGGCAGAGCTGATTAACGTGCCTTTATACTGGGGGAGTGAGTTTAACCAACCTACTCGCTACCACTCGGGACTCACGAGGAATCAGCACTGATTCACTTTGGTTACACACATATAGTACACCTGAAAGAGACAAGGCAAAACCCTTCGCAAACATAGTCAGGCACTCTCTCTCAACATCTGGCATCTGGCATACTAGCCAAGGTGAAAACGGACAAGAAAGGAATCAATCAAGACATGTTGATGTGTATATGTGATGGTGTGTTGGAAGAGCTGATCTGACAAGCACCTCTTACGTTTATTCGCGCCTGGTAGGAGACTGTCCCAGCCGAGTTGTTGCAGCTGCAGCGGTAGACTCCTCCGTCGGGGACCTGCGTCTGGCTGATGTTCAGGTGGCTGACCACGTGGCCCTCGCCGTTGCTGTAGTGGGAGATGCGGTGGCGGCTGTCCCGTGCCACCGCGTCGTCGTCCAGAGTCCACGTCACCCGGGGCTCCGGCGTGCCCTTCACCGTGCACGCGAGCGACACAAACTCGTTGATGTTGAAGACCTTCTCGCTGAACGAGGCCAGGATCTTAGGGGTGCCATCTGGGCACCAGCAGCAGATAGACAAGACAAGTAATGATGACTCTTAGAATAGAACATTACAAAAGTACATTTGAAGCCTCTGGATGGGTGTCTGTCCAGACGGATTTGCACATTCATGTCTGGTATAAATGAAGAGAATAAGACTGCAGATCAGCTAAATATGAATCCTTTCTCTGGCTCCACAACACCATTGATTATCAATAAGCTCTTTATACTGGGGTATGGGTCATGAGAGCCACACGCTGCAGCGACCCCGCTCGTGGATTCCAGCCATGCTCTCTTTCACAAAATCTAATCAAATGGGCTGGGCCCGGGCTGTACTGCAGCACTCATCATGTGCACACTAAATGTGAGCGGCAACACACACACACACACACACACACACACACACACACACACACAGACACACACACACACACACACACATGCATGCACACACAAACACACACACACGCACACACACACACACACATGCATGCACACACACATGCATGCACACACACACACACACACACACACACACACATGCATGCACACACATATGCATGCACACACACACACACACACATGCACGCGCGCACACACACACACACACACGCATGCACACACACACATGCGCGCACACACACACACACACACATACTCACATTGAGACACACACAAGCTTACACCGATACATACGAGGCGAATCCGTCACTTAGTGAATGCGGAACTCCACATACATCAGGAGCATGGTGATTACTGACCTTCCAGAATGACCTGAACAAAGTCCTGGGCGGACATCTTGCCATTCCTGGCGAAGCACTGGTAGGCTCCTCCGTCGCTCTTGGCCATACCGGCCATTACCAGGTTCTCCCGCCTTTGGCCTGTCATGCGGACGCTATTACCGGGGTAGATGAGCTCTCCGTTGCGGTACCAGGACAACTGGTACTCCTCGGAGCCGGTCACACTGCAGGACAGGGACACCTGACTCCCTACACTGCCCTTCACCTTCCGCGGGCTCACCACTGCCTTCAGGGGCTCTGGAGGAGGTGAAAAGGGGGTTTGAGGGGTAGATTTCAGTGGGTGATTTGAATAGGAATAATAGCATGAGGTAGTATGAATATCTGTGTTGCAGTATGCATTACTGTATGTAAGGAGTACTTCAGTACTTTATGTTTAAAGATATTAGATGTACTGTAGTGTTTCAAATGACTCAATATAAGCAGCCTCTTCCAACCTACAGTATACACTGCATTGTACATTGCGTGTGTGGTGCGAATCCAGAAGGCAGTCTTCACGTATAAAAAAATATAACTTTATAGGCTCATTTCACAGAAAACCTTTTGAGGTGGTAAAGCAGGAAATAACGCATGTGTAATCATTAGCATTAATGAGGGCACCTGGCACTGGAACACCTGGACAGCATGGAAGCATAATGGTATTAGCGTACAGCTGCTTTACTTCCTGCTTTTACCACTTCAAAAGGGTTGTTGTGAAATGGGACCATTGTCTATTAAAGGAACAGCTCATCCTAAAATCCAAAATACATACTGTATATTCCCTCTCACCTGTAGTGCTATTTATCCATCTATATCATTTTGTGTTAGTTGCCTGAGTTTTGGAGATATTGGCCGGAGAGTTTCTGCCTTCTCTCCAATACAATGGAACTGGATGGCACTCGGCTGGTGGTGCTCAAAGTGCCAAAGAAATACTTTTGAAAAACTCAACAGCAATGTCTCTTTCCAGAAATCATGACCCCGTTACTCAAGATAATCCACAGACCTTGTTATGAGCAGTTTCATGGAGGAATTATTTTCTTTTGACGGCAGCTACATGAGACTGCAAAAGAAAATAGTTCCTACATGAAACTGCTCACAACAAAGTCTTTGCATTATCTTGAGTAACCGGGTCATGATTTCTGGAAAGAGACAATGCTGTCAAGTTTTTCAAATGTATTTTTTGGTGCTTCGAGCCGAGTGCCATCCAGTTCCATTGTATTCAAGAGAAGACATCTCTGCGGCCGATATCTCCAAAACTCAGGCAACTATCCCAAAACGATATAGATGGATAAATAGCACTGTAGGTGAGAGGAAAAATATGTATTTTGGATTTTAGGGTGAGCTGTCCCTTTAAAATACATGCTAAACGAGGGGAAAGGGTACAATAGGCATACAAATCTGCAGCTTGATCTGTGCTCTCTGGTTGATTCTCCCCTGCAGCACAGGTGAGGGGAATTTAGCAGCAATCAGTTGCATGACACAGACACTCCTCCATGGCCTGTCAGTCACACTGGTCCGATGCCAATTGACCTACATAAAACGGCAACAGTGTGCCAAAGGGTCGGGACACCTACTAAAATACTAAAAGGGCGCTATTCTTCCAAGTCTGAGGTAAAGGCTACAATTTCTTCTCAATCATGAGTCGTGTTCGGAATGGATCACACATTCACTTACTCACTATTCCCCATGTAGTGTTTATATCATATAGTGAACTATATGGGGAATGATCAGAGTTTCGGACACTACCTCACTCTTCTCCTTTAGTAAACACGACCGAATTGCATTGTGGTATATGGGAGAAAATGTACTGTAGGATACAACCGACTATTATAGTGAATTACATTAAAGTCGAGCTGAACCCAAAAATGACTTTTCTTTTCTTTTAGTTCAAATACCTGGGTATTCAGTGCACCTATTTAATAATGTATGACAATTTTTTTTACAAAAATCTAATTTCTTTCGTTTTTCACACTTTTTCACATCAAAAGTTCATTTTTCAAGATTTCATTCATAACAGTAATCTACAGTTTGCTGACGTCACATAGTACTATCAGCAACCTGTCCTCTCAGACAAGCTATGTTTTCAGTCTAAAACGGACACCGACCCACGCGCTACTTGGGCTCCATTGGGTTCATTTCGACTTTAACAGTTGAGAATTCGGACACATAAAAAAAAAGACAAACACTCTATATAGTCCACTATTTCTGTAATAGGGAATGGTTTCGAACAGGGTTATTGTCTCATATCGTTTCTGGTAATTATACGGTACCAAGGTGTCCCAACTAATCTGACAATGATTGCTGTTTGAAAATGTTCCATGTAGCACCTTTAAAGATCTGGGCTGACATGTATACTTTCCTATCTATCCCCGTTTGAATGGACTGGCCCATTGGCACTGACCTTTGACCTGTAGTCTGCCATCCACTTCAGCATTGCCATAGCTGTTCCACACCTCACACACATACGTCCCGGTGTCGCTGGGATGGGCCCTCTCTATCAACAGGCCCGTCACACTCTGTTTGAAGCGCGGGTCCATCTCCAGCGGCCGGTTGTCCTTCAGCCAGCGGTATTTGGGCACAGGGTGACCGGAGGCCTTGCAGGGCAGTTCCACCCGATGGGACGCCATCACCTCGCGGCGCTCAAAGCTGTCCAGGATGTGGGGGGCTGAGTTGGTGGGGTCTGCAGGGGGCAACAGGTGCTCGTGAGAGGGAGTCCTATTTCATCGCACTGATTTAGTTGCTTTTGTTGTTAATTTATTGTCTTTTTTGTGTGCATTTTGGTCCTAGTGAAATGTTATGCGATCTCTCCTGTTTTTAAATATATCTGTACAGTTTGGTTTGAACAAGTAAAACTATTTTTATAAGCATTTTATGAAATGTCTATGGGAAAATAAATGGCGGATGAAAATCTCTGGTACAGTGCTGAAGCAGGAAGTGACGTTCCCCTTTGGCTCTCTACTGAGAACCAGTGTCTCCTGCATTACATTACAGGCTTTCTTGGGGAAGCTAAGCAGGTCTCACCTAGGATATTCCTTGGATGGGAGACTGGTGCTAGACTGGTGTTGGGAGGACCAGGTGCTCTTACCTCTGATCTCAGGAATAATCTCCCCATTGCCCCAGAGCAGAGACAGGGACTCTGTCCTGTCCTGTGTGAGTGAGCACCGTCCTTCGGATGAGATGTTAAACCGAGGTGGTGACTCTCTGTGATCATTAAAGATGCAAGAGTAGCGGTGTAACCCCGGTGCCCTGGCTAAATTCCCACACAGAATAAAGAAATAGAGTCCGCACACTGGAAGAATCAAGCTCCCGCTCAGTTTATTGATGTTTCGATCTTACGATCTTCATCAGAATGAAGATGAACATCATAAGATCGAAATATCAATAAACTGACCGGGAGTTTGATTTTTACAGTTTGCGGACTCTATTTTTTTATTCTAGTTAATCATTAATTTGTCCTGCACTTGCCTACTGAAGTGGATGTGCGCACTTCACTTTCTAAATTCCCACACAGGCCTTCCTTCAATCAGCGTCACATAATCATCCCTCGTTACTTAATTGGCACATTCAGTCCTCAACTCTCCACCGGGATAGCTGATGTGTGCTGAGCGTTCTGGTGCAAACTGGCTGCCGTGCATCACCCAGGTGGGTGCTACACATCGGTGGTGGATGAATTGAGCCACCCCTCGTTATGTGAAACGCTTTGAGTATCTAGAAAGGGGCTACGTAAGTCCAATCAATTATTATTATTCTCTGCCAAATTCTTACATGCACATCATGTAAAATACAATAAATAGACTGCAGTTATATAGCCAAAGCACTTTACAATATGCCTGCATTCACCCATTCACACAGCGATGCTGGTCAGCTACTGTAATATGCAAGGTGCTGGTGCAACCATTGGGGGCAATTTGGGGTTCAATATCTTGGTCAAGGACACTTCGACATGCGGACTGGAGGAGCCGGGGATCTAACCTCCGACCTCTTTTATCCAAAGCGATTAGTGGACAACCCGGTCTACCTCCTGAGCCACAGTGGCCCCTAGTAGACAGTATAATTATAAAATATAAATTAATATAAATATATAAATATAAATTATAAAGTGAGAAACATGCTTCAACGTGAACCTCGAGTTTGGACGTTGTCGACGGCCGCAAGACATACATACTCGAACGTCATCTCAAACGCACACAGAGTTTCCCCTGCATTCTGGATTCTAGATTTCCTAATTGCAGGGTTTCAGGGGGAATAGCGATCCCCCCCCCCCCTCCTGAAATGCTGGAACGAGCCAATTACACAGTCCTTTCATCTACATTAAACAAACATTATTATTCACATTGTTTTGTAAGTTTTGCATGCTTATTTGCAAAGATAATTAACATTAGGGCATTCACTTCCCAGCTAGGAACACTCCAAACGTGGAAGCTCGAGCCGGCCACATTTTTGGGGAGCTGGCTCGCCAGCCACAGCGTAGCCCTACGATGAGGGCTTTCACGTCCGACCATCAATTACGCTGAAAGCCTCCAGTCAGTTTAATGTGTGTTTTCCTGCTCTGCTAATTAGACAAAGTGTGCGCCACTGTATTTTGTTGACAAATAACCTTATTTTGAGCTCAAAGTCTCAAATTGGCTCACCGTGTCCACCCGCTATGCCGACCACCCGCAATGCCGACCTTAGGTTTAGGCGTGGGGGGTGGGAGAGGTTAGGTTTAGGGTTAGGGTCTGGGGGAGGTTAGGTTTAGGCGTGGGGGGTGGGAGAGGTTAGGTTTAGGGTGTGGGGGAGGTTAGGTTTAGGCGTGGGGGGAGGTTAGGTTTAGGCATGGGGGGAGGTTAGATTTAGGCGTGGGGGCTGGGAGAGCTTAGCTCCAGCCGGTCCACCGACACGCTGCACGCCGCCTCGCTCAGCTGGTTCTGCTTGTGGGCTATTGGCATTGCGGCCTGTCGGCACTGCGGCCTGTCGGCACATAGACCTGGCTCACGTGCTAGAAAGGGGTGCTTATGTCAGACTTTATGGTTGTCAACGCTCAGGTATGCGGACGTGTCATAGACAATACAATATTTAATATTACAGTGAATACAATCTGCCGTTAGCTTGGCTTAGCTACGTTTGCTAACGTAGTTCGTTCTGGCTCAAAACGCTGCGGTAGTCACTTTTAACCAGTTCAAGTTATTTATCTTTTCCTTATATGCCCACCAGCTTTGATATCTGTTGGCTGGTTATGTTGATATTTCTAACAGTATGTGGCTTCTGGAAGAACATTTTGCAGAGATAGAGGCAGCCATACTGTTTCCGGTCTGTCCGCCTGCAGAGATCGTATTGAAGGTAGGAGCGAGGCTCTTATCCTTTTTGGACAACAGTGCTCCAGCCATGACGTTGCAGTGGAACATCTTACCATTAGATAAACTTTGGTGCAAAAGATTAGACTGGTGACGTAGTGGATGACGGCGCATGCGGCTTTGCGTTTCCACTGTAGGCTACACCCAGGATTGTACACAGGTGGAAAACTGACTGGAGGGAGGCTTTAAGTATTGGAGCGGCGGTGTATAATTGTGTATTTTTACTCTAAACTTATAAAATTGGTTTCTGGTCAAAAGATAACAGTATATGGCAAAACACTATAGACTACCGGGGCTGAGCAGCATAATGTGTCTGAAGTAGAGCTGTATGTGTCTTTTGTGTCAGTGTTCATGGTGATCATGATGGCCAAGGGACACACCATCTTACAATATTGTTGGTCCCAGTCTCTAATGTCCGTTTAAATACTCTTGTGTCATGTGTTTTTTTGAAAAAGAAAAACACATTCACCATCATGCAGGGCTGGATATGGACAAAATAGGTTCCTGACATAAAAAAAACATCCCACCCAACCCCCCCTTCCCTACTCAGTGGTTCCAGAACTTTTTTTTTATGGGGACACACTTAAAACAAGGCCAGGTCGAAACCTGGCATATGGCCGGTGCATGGGATCGTCACCCATGTATACCCATACACATTTTAACAATCAACACAACACATATAAGCCGTCATCTGATTTTCCACCTTTTTTCCCTGTTTGTGTTTAGGGATGCAGGATAAAGATTTTTTTTTTTTTTTTTTTTTAATAAATGCTGCAGCTGCACACTTACTGTTTAAACTTGAATTATAATTGTTGTTTTTCTTTGTTCTTTGATGTGAATTTATGGCTTTTTGGCACCTATATGTAACCTTTTAAGGTTGAGATAATTGTATTATCATTATATGGTCCAAATATTTCAGTAAAGCACTTGAAACACTTGAAATATTCTTGCTTGGGTGGTATCATTCTACTTGAAATGATGGTAAAATGTATTATTTTTAGTAAAATAACATGTCATGTGTGCAATGCAATATTTGTAATGGAATCATTATGGGACATGGCTAATAGCCGAACTTAGCCATAATGATCCCATTTGCATTGCACACGTGCTACACTATGCTAGCTAATGCTGTGCCAGGTATTAGCCGTGTCCCATAAAGATTCCATTACAAAACACGTTAACGTTAACGTTAGCCAAACGTTTTTTGGTACACAATGCATTGCCAGCTATCTCAAAAACTAATGTGACAGGATAAGGTCCGTTTGATATGTTGTTAAACGTGTTATTTTACACCGTTTGAAAGAATTAACCCACCTTGAATTCTTTGAACAGGTCTGGGTGCCTGTCTTTCAGGTGCTTGGCGAGATTGGATGTGTTACCCTTGCCATGAAAAGTTGAATGTAGGCTAATTAAGCAGCAGAAGCACTATTGTTTTTGTTTTAAATACTTGAGGGCTACATGCCACTGGTGTTGCACTGTCTGCACTCACTGCCATACAGAGTTGAATGTAAGAAGTAAGCAGAAGCACATTGTTTTGTTTTAAAGTTGAAGGCTACATGCCATTTGTTCATTGGAAATGGTTGCATAGCCTACTTTAATAAAGAAGATCTCACCGCTGTTTACATGCCTTTCCGATCGGCTAACACGCTAGTTATAGCCTACTTAGCTCAGCTGTTAGCTACTTATCTTAGCTCTCTGCCTCGCGGTAAGATGTTCATGTTCCTTACGCATAACATCCATGTATATTTGCTGGAAGGGGAGACGTCTCCCGCTACTGTTGATGTCCAGAGACACTGGGAAATGTGTGTTTGTTTATTTGTTGCGTCGCATGTAACGTTAACATGGGCGCGGACCCTCTGCGGCCGTGAGCGACTCTGTCAAGCTGAACAAGATCAGATCAGGGCAGACAGGAAGTCCGAAACCGGACATTCGTCAAATAAAACAAATTTCAAAGTAAAAGCCCATCTTGATGAAAGGGTGCCAGGAGTCGTGTATGCAGCGATTGGGACACACATGCTCCCATAGGCCAGTGCAAGCATCGGCCTAAAAAAAAAAAAGACAAACCATCGCAACCCAATTCATAATAGGCCTTATCTGGGGGCGTGGCTATGGCGCTGAACTGAGCAGACGTACTTTTGCGAGCTCCCGGTGATTTTTCGATTAAACTCCTGTTTAACTCATTGAGTGCCAGCCACTTTTGGAGAACGGACGCTCCCAGTGCCAGAGTTTCAGAGCGTTTTCAGTGATTTCTCGAGGCCCACAGAATATTGTGTGATATTACTATGTAAACACTGAACACGCACAAAGAACGATGAGACTCTATTCTATCATCTGCAAAAAAAAGTTTATTGATCCCATTTTCCGTTCTTTAGTTATGAGCCGGAGAAGATAGCTTGATTCATCCAAAAACAGCAATTTTTTTCTAGAAGCTGAGATAATTGGCCTTTTGTGAAATTAAACATTTCAAGCACACACTGACTCTGAAGCTAATCTTTTCTAATGTAGTCACACCTCAAAAATAATTTCCTTCAATAAAACAAACAGTTTAGGCCAGGGAATTTTGTTTGGCAGAATAATATTTTTAGCTACAACCAGCAGCGCTGGCCCCTGCGTGCGCTGCTGGTTGCAGCTTCTTGCTGGTCTTGATTTGCTGCTGGTGGGCATCGGATATTCTGGCTTGCGTTTGTCAATCCTGTCCTGCTGCCTGGGTCTGTCTGGGTGTTGCGTGCTGCTCTGCGTGCCCCCCCCCCCCCCCGCCCCGCCCCGCCCCGCCCCGCCCCGCCTCGCCTCAACTGCACACTCCTCCTCCTGTCTGTGGTGGCTCTCTGCTGAGTTTGCTGTGCGCACAGTGAAGGGTGCAGCTTTTTTACAGCGTTCCGCGTGTGTTTGTCACCGGCAACGATGCTTCCAGTTGAGAATAATAACTCCACGGTGTGGATGTGCGGATGTGCTGTCGCAACCGACACAGAGCGGCTCAATTGTGGGAGCAGATTGGCTGCTGCAGGCACAGCTGCAGTAACGTGCTTCAGCATATCGATGCATACGGATGCGATGCGATTTCCGTTTCCATAACGACTTCTTCTTTGTTTTTTCCTTGCCTTTCTGTTATGTGGAGAGCACTGTCGCCACCTAAGGGTTCTGTAAAATAGGTTATAGACCTCCAATAGCTACAATAGTTGTACCAGAGATGTATCAGGGATTGATCCACGTCCCACCGTCAAAAAACGCAATTGACGACAACCGTCGTCATTGGCACTCTACGTCAGTATTTGAATTGACGACAGCTGTCGTCATTGGCATTCAATGAGTTAACATCCTTTACAATATATGGACACTAATATAATGTATATTGTGTGTAGCGACTCCGGCTGTGTATATGGGACCGAAAAAGGGAGGGAAGAAGCCCAAGAACAAAGCTATATCAAAATACTTTCAGCCGAACACGAGGAACTCTGTCGGAGAAAACGAGGCGGAAGCTAATAGCATTAGCTCATCAGGTGAAGCTAGCCCTGCCCTCCAACCAGCTGCCGAAATGGCCGAAAACTCTGATATTATGCAAAGACTTGACAAGATGAGTACTGACTTTGCTACGAAGTTTGATGGAGTCATGAGTGCGATTCAAGATGTTAAGAAAGATGTGCGGGACTTCTCTGCTCGCATGGATCAGGCAGAAGAGCGTATTAGCAACGTTGAGGATACGCTTAACACAGAGAAAGGCAAGATGGAAACGCTATCGAAACAAGTGGATCTCCTCTCAAACAAGGTTGACGAGCTTGAAAATAGATCACGGAGATCCAACCTTAGGCTGGTCAACTTGCCGGAAAAAGTGGAAAATAATGATCCAGTCGCTTTTCTACAGAAATGGCTACCAGAAGCACTGGGTCCGGCAACGTTTCCTACTCCTCCTATCATTGAGAGAGGGCACAGGCTCCCCGGTCGGGCACAAAACACGCGGTCCTCTCCTCCAAGAGTACTTATCATGAAGTTTTTGAACTTCCAAGATGCAGTCCGAGTAACGCGAGCGGCCAGAGCAAAAGGCAAGGTGGTATGCGGTGAACAAGAAGTCAGCTTCTACCCGGACCTGTCAGCGGAGCTACACCGGCAGAGGAGGCGATTTGACGGGGTGAAGCAACAACTGAGAGCATTGAATCTTCGCTACGGAGTTGTGTATCCAGCCAAACTCCGTCTGACGACGATTGATGGTCAAACACGTGAGTTTGAATCCCCGGCAGATGCCGAGAAGTTTGTGCAGGGCATAAAAAGAAGTGATGCACAAAAGAAATGACTTTGAGTAACGGGACAGGTTGACTGTTAAAGGATCGACCAGGTCTACAAAGAGTATTTCATTTCTTTATGGCTCTCCTAAGTTTTGCATATTAAGTTAAATAATTATTATGACGGCTGAGATTTTGGTAACCGAAACAGCTGCGTATCTATGGTTACGTTAACCTTTGTTTACATAGACACTGCTCTGCAGAGATCACTCAGCTTCATAGAGACTCCACCTTGTGACTGATCTGGCCAATGGAGTGTTGTGTTATTGACAGTCAATCACGTGTGGCCAGATAGGAGACCGGAAGATAACGTGCAGAGACTGGTGTGGATTGATTCTAGGATCCACTCAATACAACGGACTCATTCATCTATGCACTTTTTCATTCATTCATTTTTGTTTTCTTTCTTTTTTCCCTTCAAGTGGAGAAGGAGGCGTTCATGCGCTCATGGTACTGGTGTTCAGTGAACAAACCTACTACCTTATACATGAGAGACGAATTTGAACATTTCATAATTCATAAATAAGTGTCCATGAAAGTATTGATTCGTTGCCGGGAGACGCAAATGTCTCAGTATAGTTCATTGTTCTAAGTACAATACTAGTTTATTGTTAGCTTAGTTTGGTTTAACTGCTCCCTTGCGTGCACTGGATCAGTTGTGCTGTTTTCTACACCCCGAGGTAAGGGGGTGGTTACGGGGGCACAAGAGGCTGTTATGTTTGGGTTAACAGCTTTGGGGATTGTTTTTTGGCAGTGTTTTGATATTTTATTTGATTGTTTGTATGTATCGCAATATAACCCTGTACGATGGCACATTTTGAAGGTAAATTACACTATGAAGCAACAAGCTTATTTATGGTATAATGGTGACAATATACTGTACATTCTAATTTAGCATGATTTTGGATGACTTCAAATAAGATACTAAAATTTACTTCTTGGAATGTAAGGGGGATGGTTAAAATGACTAAACTGAAACAGGTGATTACTAGGCTTAAACAGCTCGATTCTTCTATAGTCTTTTTACAAGAGACGCATTTACTTATGGATGACTTACTGAAAGTACGAAGAAGATGGCCGGGACAAGTACTGGCATCGTGTTTTTCATTACACTCTAGAGGGGTAATGGTGCTGATTCATAAATCGGTGCCACTCCAAGTGAATAATATTATTTCTGATAAAGCTGGTAGATATCTGGTGGTACAGGGCACTCTTTTGAGAGAAAACATAAGTTTGGTTAATGTTTATGGCCCAAACGATGACAACCCATCCTTTTTTGAAAATTTATTTTTACAGATTGCCTCCCTTACAGGTAAAGTAATCCTAGCAGGCGATTTTAATTGTACTATGAATCCCGCGCTTGATCGCTCGTCGGGAGTGGATAGCTCTCACTCACAAGCTAGAAAGAAAATACAACAGTTCATGAAGGAGCTGAATCTCTGCGACCCATGGAGGATGCAAAATCCCACTAAAAAGGAATACTCATGTTACTCATCATCATGTAAATCTTATTCTCGTATAGATTATTTTTTAATTTCCACATCCTTGCTTCCCAATATAGATGGATGCATATATGATAGCATCGTTCTGTCAGACCATTCACCTACATCACTATATTACAAAGATATGCAGTTAAGTAAAGGATCCTTTAGATGGCGACTACACCCTAGATGGCTGCAGAATGCTGACTTCATCAAATATGTGGGGGAGCATATAGATGTTTATTTTGCAATAAATACAGATCAGACATCGGCTGCCATCAGATGGGAAGCTTTCAAAGTGTATATTAGAGGACAAATGATTAGCTTCACAAGTTCCAAATCGAATAAATTCAAACAGAAAATGAACGAGCTGGATTTGAAAATCAGAGAGTTGGAGAGAGTGGTTAGTCTTGATGATTCGATAGAAACAAAACAAGAACTATTTTCCCTTAAAGCTGAGTATGAGGAGCTTTCAACATTGAAAGCTGAAAATAGCCTAATAAGACTCAAACAAAACTTTTATGACCAGGGGGAAAAACCGGGTAAGTTATTAGCCTGGCAAATTAAAAAATTGAACTCAGAAAGAGCCATAAATGCCATTAGGAATGAACAAGGGGATATAACCACAGATCCTATGGAAATTAACCAAACTTTTGTTTCGTTCTACAAAGCCCTGTATCAGTCAGAGTGTCCAACAAACCCAGTAAACCAGAATGCTTTTTTAGATAGACTAGAAATCCCCCGTATCCCTGAAGATACGAAAATGGAGCTGGACAAGGAATTAGATATTGAGGATGTGACCAACGCTATTCTTAACATGAAGGGCGGTAAAGCGGCAGGACCCGATGGGCTCCCGATAGACATTTATAAATTATTTAAAGAAAAATTAATGGCCCCACTATTAGATATGTACGAGGAGTCCTTTAAACAAGGCTATCTCCCCCCTCTATTACGAAGTGCACTGATCACTCTTATTCTGAAGCCAGGTAAACCATCAACAGAATGCGGTTCCTACAGACCAATTTCTCTTTTAAACTCGGATGCAAAGATAATTGCTAAAGCCCTATCTATGAGACTGGATAAGGTTTTACCAACCATGATACATGGAGATCAAAACGGCTTTGTAAAGAACCGTCAGGGGTTCCACAATGTGAGGAGGGTGCTTAACATAATTCATGCATGTAATGGGTCCCCTGACACTGCCATCTTGTCGTTGGATGCAGAAAAAGCGTTCGATAGAGTCGAATGGCCCTATTTGCTGGAAGTGCTTAAACGTTTTGGCTTTGGTGACTACTTTCTCAAATGGGTTGAAATTCTGTTTGTTGATTCCTCGGCTGAAGTATTTACGAATACCATAATTTCACAACCGTTTAGGCTGTTCTGTGGTTCGAGACAAGGTTCGCCAATTTCACCATTATTATTCGTAATAGCCATGGAACCGTTGGCAATGGCAATAAGGTCGTATCCTTCAATCTGTGGGATTAAAACAGGGATTTTAGAACATCATCTTGCATTATATGCGGATGATACTATCATTTTTCTGTCAGAGCTTGGAAAATCAATACCATCCCTTCTAAAGTTGATCAATCAATTCGGTAGCTTCTCTGGGTTTAAGGTGAACAAAGATAAATCATCTATTAGGCTATGTTTCTGAATGAACAAGAAAGGAGAAATCCATTGATTCCCCACCCATTTGTAAATGCTTTGGGAGGGTTTACATATCTGGGTATTAAAATAACGCCTGAGATAAGAACACTTAGTCCAGCTAATTATGAACCCATGTTTACTAGAGTCTCGGAAGATGTTTCAAGATGGGCAACATTGCCTTTGTCTATAATTGGAAGAATAAATGTAATTAAAATGAATATAGTACCAAAATTCTTATATATATTTCAGTCTATTCCTTTGGCACCGCCACCATTTTTTTTCACAAGGGTCAGAAAATTGCTCTCAAATTTTATTTGGAATAATAGGAAGCCAAGACTCAGACTGTCTCTTTTATTTCTGCCTTACGATAGGGGAGGGCTGCAGTTACCAAACTTACAGTGGTACTATTGGGCTGCCCAGTTGAGGGCTGCAATGTTTTGGTTTTCTGAGGTTGATCTGCCCTGGTTGCAAATTGAATTAATGTCTGCAAGCGGTTTGAGGTTGGATAGTTTTCTATACTCTGCTCCCCTTAAGAATTTAAGGAAAAACACTCTTAACCCCATTGTGGAAAACACTATTGTTGTCTGGCATGAAGTTCATAAATATATGGGAGACACCCCTGTGCTATCTTGTTTCTCACCAATTTGGGGCAATGAATACTTCAGCGCGGCCAAGAAAGACATGGGATTTAAAAATTGGTTATGTAAAGGCATAGTTAAGTTACTGGATCTTTATAAAGATAATAATCTAATGTCATTTGATGAGCTGAAAGTGAAGCATGATTTACCAGAAAGGCACCTTTTCAAGTATTTTCAACTTAGAAGTTTTATTTTGACACGACTTAACAATTCTGTACAACAACCTCCTATGTCCACACTAGAAATATTCTCAACAGGAAATTGTTATGGTAAAGGACAGATCACTTACTTATATAATATGTTTGTGGGTAATCACAAGGACAGCACGGAAAGTAAGAGACAGGAGTGGATGCAAGATTTACAAGAGGACATTTTAGATTGTGAATGGGGTTTAATATGCTCAAAAGCACAAACGCAAACAATCAATACTCGATTGAGATTGATACAATATAATTGGATAATGAGAACCTACATCACCCCAGTAAAGTTAAGTAAATTTGATTCGAATATTCCGGATACTTGTTATAAATGTACCGTAAATTCCGGACTATAAGACGCACCGGTGTATAAGCCGCGGGACCAAAATTGACTATTTTTTTCTTCTATAAGCCGCACCGGACTATAAGCCGCGGGTGTTTTGATGTTTAATTACCATATGAAAGGGTTCCTGCACAGAGAGGAATGTCGGGAAAGCGATGGCTGTTTGGGGAAGCTCCCATTTATTAACATTTCAACAAAACAAAACAAAAGTCAGGTCACTAATCCCCAGACAAAATCACACAACAATAGGCTATATGTGCAGCAAACCTGTAACCAGAGAAGTCAAGTCACTAATCCTCGTCTTCCTCTTCTTCCTGCGTACTGAAACCACCAAAGTCCTCATCTTCAGTGTCGGAAACGAACAGGTTCAGGGTGGCTTCGTCAACCACTCTCCTCTCTCCTTCATTGTCACTCAAAACCAACGAACTCCTCTTCATCTATAGCTGTGTTTCCATTACAGTTTTTCGCAAAAGAATTGCGATATTTCTACAACTTCGACAATGTACAATTGCGACTTGTAGGCGTTTCCATTGAAGTTGCGTTTGAGTGATTCCCCGTTGCAGCAGCTGCCACAGTGATTACGCACGGGGATCTGCCCCATATCCCGTCCCCTGCATGCTCAAATCCAACCAATGGTCAATGGAAATCCCAACATGAAGTTACAATGCATATAAACGAGCCTGATTATCAATTCAAAAGAAAATGAGTCGCAAAATGTTGCTGGCTGCGTGAATGCAGTCAGCGCGACAGGCAGAGGAAAAAAGGTAGCCTAATAGCCTACAACTGGTCCGATTTAGAGATGGAGGGGGGAAAAGGCTGATTTGGTTCTATAATTGCACCTGAAACGTGTGCAATGTATTAGCCTACTCACAGTCACTGTATTCACTTCAGACAGCACCACCGCACCAGTGTGTGCTTTTCATCCTCTCATCTCGCCGCTGTGCCAAATGCGCGCACACAGGCAGCCTGCTGTCACCATGGACCGATTTCTGCCATTAAACATTATCTAATTTGCCCGGCTACGCTTTTGCACAACACTCGTCTTTCTGCTAGGTAGCGTTGCTTCAAAGTTTTCCACTTGCTGCGGAGGTTTTGACACGGCTATCGAACCTTACTTACCAAACTTATTTTCCGCTCCTTTTCCAAGGGATAATATGGGTCACATGACGTGCAAATGCGAAAAATGTGTTTCCATTACACTTTTGCGATAAACTGCTATATCGACACGTCTGAAAAACCACCTCATGATCATCTACTGCTCGTTCTCATGCTGTCGAGAACGAGCAAAGCTTTTTTTTGGTGAAAGAATCCTCCAGGGCGCTTCTTGTTAACAGTCCGAGTGAGTGGCAGGTCGAACGTCAAAGGCACTTCATCCATATTTATGATCTGCTCCGGTTCGATGGAATATTCCTTGATCTTCCTTTGTGTGAATTCGCCGAAGTTTGTGATTTTCTCCTGGTAGTCGGGGGAGGGAGTTGATGGGCTTGTGGCCGTTTGCTTACCGTAATTACCATATGTAAGTGGTCACGCACAGAGGGGATTGTCGGGAAAGAGATGGCTGTTTGAGGAAGCTCCCATTTACCGTATTACCGTAACATTTCAACAAAACAACATAACACAACACCACCGTTGTTTATTTTTACAGTGCACACAGTGTCCGCGGTGTGGTGAAAAGAGGGCAAGAGAGGAAATTAAAACAGAAGTGGATTTATAGTTAGAAAGAGTGCTAAAAAAGAGATTTTTTTTTTTTTTTTTTTTTTTTTCTGAAAAAATCCATAGATAAGACGCACCGTTATATAAGCCGCAGGGGCCAAAAAACGGGAAAAAAGCCGCGGCTTATAGTCCGGAATTTACGGTAATCATCAAGGTACTTTGTTTCATTGCTTGTGGGAGTGTAGTGGGATTCAACGATTTTGGAGCTCGGTGACAACTTATGTCTCCAGGATTACCTCCACACCACTGCCACTGTGTCCTAAATTGTGTATATTAGGCATCTACCCTGTCAATTGCTCTTTAAATAATAGAGAAAGGAAAATGGTTGATTTGTGCTTATTACAGGCCAGACGTTCAATTGCTTTGTGTTGGAAGAATGTTGGGTGCCCCTCTCTAGGTCAGTGGTTGAAAAATCTAACATCTAGTCTAGCTCTGGAGAAACTTACTTATATGATTAGGAAGAAAATGACAGAATTTTATGGCATTTGGGAAATGTTTCTGGAATTTGTTAAAAATGGTGACATTGAAGAGGCATTGGAAGGGTGACTTGAATGTGAAATAGGCTATTGTAAATGATAAGTTGTGTTACTTTTATTTAATTCTTGCATTGTCCTTTTTACTTTTTCTTTTTATACTGCCACAGGGTTGGGGGGGGGTTATAAAATATGTATGTTAGATGTATGATGAGAATACATGTACAGTAATTACATGCAAAACCAATAAATATATGGTTATAATAGGCCTTATCTATAAATCAAACCGTCGCAACACAATTTCCGACTAAAGTCTAACTACTTAAAGAAGGCCCTACAGGGCTATAACATCATGGAACTGTCTTCCAGGCAATGTTCGTTCCATCACTGGTAAAGCATGTTTTAAAAGGAAACTCAGATTGTATTTATGTTCACACTAACCACCCTGATTTTATTTGATCTCTTGTTGTATTTTGTGATGTCTGTTTTACTGAGTGAAAGTATCTTATGTTTGTATATTGATATTCTGCCCAGTGTTTGAGGACTATGATACATTGCTCTATCTGATTCTAGATTTATTGTTAAATATGTTCTTTTTCTTTCTTCTTTCTTCTTCTGTCACTCTTATGTGACATGTTTTTCTTTCTTTCTTTTTCATTGTTTGTATGACATGTACTTGTTGTCCTGGACCCCAGGAAGACTAGTTGACGCCTAGGTGTCAGCTAATGGGGACCTTTTTAATAAACAAATAAATAAACAATTAATAATAGGCCTTATCTATAAATCATGAGAAGAGCAAATTTGTGACATTGCTGACCATTTTTACTGCCATTTCCACATCACCTTATATTATTTTGAATAGGTAAACCAGCCATTTCAAAGAGATATACGTTTGGTAGCCTAAGTCATGACTTTGTTTTATGCATGTTATTAGGCCTATGTCAAACACTTTATAAATGCGACCAAATAAATGCATTTAGGCGGAGTTAACAGGCCGTCTCATTGTTTTTATTTCCTGTAAAACAATATACACATTTTCAATAAAAGACTGAGGTAGAAATTCTGCAAATGTATTTGGCGACCCAAATAAAATCTCCTATGGCTCACCTGTGCAAATATCTTTTGATACAGTTCTGCTCATATCCTTTGTCACATATCATCTCCTTTCTCTCGCGTGTCTTTCATGTCACTATTTATAATTCCATTCAAATAATCGATTATACTCATAATCTTATAATCAGGTCCTCCTCACCTGAGACAATGAGGCGGGCGCTATTGCTCTGTCGGGTCTCCCCTGTGTACCGGTGGCGCGTCATACACCTGTAGTTGTACAGCCCGTCTTCCATTTGCACATCCAGGATGTACAGGGCTCCCGTGGATGTGATGAGAAACCGTGACACTGGGGGGGGAGAGACACACAGAAAACATCATAAGCAATTGCACAGAATTGATGGACTATATACAAATTGAAACAGATACTGGTCCTAATGACATGTCAAATATAGCAGCTTATTTTGTGTCATTTTGCACAATTGTAGCATCCCACTTTGAACAATCAGTGTCAGTTTGAAAGTGTTGGAAGTTGGAACGCAGTGAGAGGCATCATTTCCCCAAGTTTGATTCAAATCAGACGAGTTGTGCCTGAGATATTGACAGATAGACAAATGAATGGACGGAAATATGATGTTCTACATCAGAGGGTGTGAGTGAAGGGAATGTGCAGTGTGCACATTCATTTTCATAAACCTTTACACATTCCCAAAGAAAAACAATGCGACAGTAAACATGTCGTCCCCCATGAGGCAGACCACCTCCGGGCCAATCAGAATGAGGCAGACCACCTCCGGGCCAATCAGTAACACATATTTCACCTTGTTTTGACCTGTAATAGCAGCACTCCCCTTAGACCAATTAGTGTAATCCAGAGCAATCTAGTAAGAGAGTGGCGTCAGCGGAGGTCCAAAATGCGTCACTCATTAGCCAATGAGCAGCCAGGAAGGCAGAATTTTTTGAATGCTAAAATCAGAGTCACTTTATTTGCCATTTACAGTAGAGACTGCATTGGAATTGGGGTGCTAGGAGCTTAAAAAACATACAGTACATAACAAAACACAGGACAACATATGAAAACATTTAGATACCACGTAAAAAGAATAAAAGGAATAAAAAGGTTAAAAATTTAAAAAGATAAAAGGAGACAAGTGCATATTGGATAGAACCGAGTTCTCCAGCTCAAGTTTTAAAGTGCAAGATAATTAAAGTGCACATCAATTAAGATAAAGTGCCTATGCATATGAGGCAGCATTGCATGTACAGTCAGGTTTTTTATTAAATTTATTTTACCTTTATTTAACCAGGTAAGTCATTAGGAACAGATTCTTATTTACAATGGCGACCTGGCATTAGGCACAGCCTTTTAAGGGATAGGGGGTAGGGGGATAAAATAAATACAAAGTTACTTCGAACAAATTAAAACACAAGTTAAAACACAGTTAAAACATGGCAAGACAGACAGAGCAAATAAAACAAAAACAGTCGGAGCAGACAGGCAGGGGATAAGAGCTAGTCCAGGAAGCAGTTGCAGGTGTCAGTGAATATGTCCATGATAGAGTCCTTGAAAGCTGATTTGGAGATGAAATTGTCCAGTTTTAGTGTTTTTTTGTAAGCCATTCCAGTCTGTGGGCACAGCAGAATGGAATGACGACTGACCGATTAGAGAATGAGTTTTGGGGATTTTCAGCAGGATGAGGTTAGCAGAACGGGTGTTGTACGCGGCAGGTACAATTTGCAACAAACTACACAGGTAGGGGGGTGACAGACCAAGGAGAGTTTTGTAAATTAGCATGAGTAGGGATGGCCAGTTTATAGAGGAATATAAAGTGCAGTGGTGAGTTCTGAAAGGGGCATTTGTAGCGAAACGGATGGCAGAGTGATAAATAATATCTAGCTTTTGCAGAGTAGTTTTGCAGGCAGATCGGTAAATGGTGTCACCATAGTCTAACATGGGAAGAACTGTCATTTTAACCAGGGTGAGTCTAGCAGAGAGAGTGAAAGAGGAGCGCTTTCTATAGAGAAAGCCAATCTTTGATTTGACCTTGGCTTGCAGCTTGTTTATATGCTGAGAGTGTTGTCCAGCCATATGCCCAGGTATTTATATTCAGGGACCTGCTCTAGGGTCTCTCCATTGAGGGTACTGATCAGAGGAGGTGACATGAGCACAGAGCCCTTTTTACTGAACCACATGACCTTGGTATAAGACATCATAAGATGTATAAGACATCTTATACAGAGGAAAAGCAACAAAAAGTAAGGCATGGTCTACAGCTTGGTGTGTTTGGAATTAAGGTCATTCAGACTGCGCACCGCACTTGGAAAAAAGCTCTTTGCAAAACGAGTGGTAGAGCATTTTATAGAGCGGTAACGTCTGCCGAGGGGAAGTAGGTTAAAGAGGTTGGCGGCTGGATGACCTCTAACGATGCTAGAAGCACGGGCCAGAAGTCTAAAGCTGTAGAGCTCTTCTAATGCAGGCAGATCTAGAGCTGTAGAGCTCTTCTAATGCAGGCAGATCTAGAGCTGTAGAGCTCTTCTAATGCAGGCAGATCTAGAGCTGTAGAGCTCTTCTAATGCAGGCAGATCTAGAGCTGTAGAGCTCTTCTTAATGCAGGCAGAAGTCTAGAGCTGTAGAGCTCTTCTTAATGCAGGCAGAAGTCTAGAGCTGTAGAGCTCTTCTAATGCAGGCAGGTCTAGAGCTGTAGAGCTCTTCTAATGCAGGCAGGTCTAGAGCTGTAGAGCTCTTCTAATGCAGGCAGGTCTAGAGCTGTAGAGCTCTTCTTAATGCAGGCAGAAGTCTAGAGCTGTAGAGCTCTTCTAATGCAGGCAGGTCTAGAGCTGTAGAGCTCTTCTAATGCAGGCAGATCTAGAGCTGTAGAGCTCTTCTAATGCAGACAGATCTAGAGCTGTAGAGCTCTTCTAATGCAGGCAGATCTAGAGTTGTAGAGCTCTTCTAATGCAGGCAGATCTAGAGCTGTAGAGCTCTTCTAATGCAGGCAGATCTAGAGCTGTAGAGCTCTTCTAATGAAGGCAGATCTAGAGCTGTAGAGCTCTTCTAATGCAGGCAGGTCTAGAGCTGTAGAGCTCTTCTAATGCAGGCAGATCTAGAGCTGTAGAGCTCTTATAATGCAGGCAGATCTAGAGCTGTAGAGCTCTTCTAATGCAGGCAGATCTAGAGCTGTAGAGCTCTTCTACTCTTCTAATGCAAGCAGATCTAGAGCTGTAGAGCTCTTCTAATGCAGGCAGGTCTAGAGCTGTAGAGCTCTTCTAATGCAGGCAGATCTAGAGCTGTAGAGCTCTTCTAATGCAGGCAGGTCTAGAGCTGTAGAGCTCTTCTAATGCAGGCAGATCTAGAGCTGTAGAGCTCTTCTAATGCAGGTAGATCTAGAGCTGTAGAGCTCTTCTAATGCAGGCAGATCTAAAGCTGTAGAGCTCTTCTACTCTTCTAATGCAGGCAGATCTAGAGCTGTAGAGGTCTTCTAATGCAGGCAGGTCTAGAGCTGTAGAGCTCTTCTAATGCAGGCAGATCTAGAGCTGTAGAGCTCTTCTTAATGCAGGCAGATCTAGAGCTGTAGAGCTCTTCTAATGCAGGCAGGTCGGCCCCGGTTGCCCTGCGAGCACAGCGCACAACTCTGTTCAGAGATGTTTTCTCCTTGACAGTGAGATTACCAAACCATATGGTGAAAGAGCTGGTGAGGATACTCTTGATGATACATAGATAAAAATTAAGGAGGACCTGACTGTTGTGGGTGAAATGCTTTAGTCTTCTTAACACGTTCACTGCCAACGACGTGTAAACACGTTTTCAGAATCCAGCTGTTGACTGCCAACGACGTGTTAACACGTCAAACTGTTTTTTCAGTGGTTTCCACTAGGTGAGGCCCTTGGGCAATATGTGAATGTGGATCCGACCTCTCCCGCTGCCCCGGAAGTACTCTAACAAAGATTTCTATATAAGGAAGGCGGGCTCCTTTGATCAGCGTGGGTAGTAGGTAAGTTTGAGATACAGAGCGAGACAGAATTACATAGCGATTTATAGATAGAGAATTTCAGCAATTTAGCAATTTAGAGTCAGATTTAGAGCGAGTTGGTTAGCGTAGTTGATTTAGTTTGTTAGTTGTTAGTACAGTAGTAGTGTTTAGTATAGTCTTTATAGTAGACTTTGTTTAGATAGATAGTTAGCGCGTAGTTACAGTTCATTGTAGTTAGCTTAGCCTTAGCGTCAGTTCATTTTAGTATTAGTATTTAGCGTTTATTCTAGTTCAGTTTGATCGAGTTGGTAGCCGGTAGATTAGCCTTATTTCAGTTCAGTTTGATCTAGTCGTAGCAGTAGTTGTTTTATTTTAGTTTAGTTTAGTTAGTATTTTCAGTTTTAGTTTAGTTGGGAGTGGGTGGTGTTTGTGTTTGTGCCATGCCGGCCAAACGCAAGCGGTCTTCGGCGGCTGCACGCAAGCGATCGGCGGATCAGAGATCACTGCTGGATTTCTTTTCCGTCCGAAACGAGCTTGTGCCAGAGACCGATTCCGAGGTCTCGGATGAGGAATGGGGTGAGCCCATGCATGTCGCCGCTGCGGCTGCTGGGCTGTCTGAGTCGTCCGAGTCGAGCGACCTCACGTCTTCTCCAGACGCGGAGGATTCTGAGGAAGAATGGGCCCCGTCGAGGAGCGAAGCTCCACAGAGCAGCAGTGGTAAGACGATGTTTGAGATGACTTGTGTAACTTGTGTAAATGTAATTACTATGACTGTACAAAAGCCAGCAGTCAGTCAATTCATTTTACTGAACAACAAGAGACACAACAATCAATAAGGCAGTATGTCTTATCACTATACTGCCTTATTGATTGTTGTCTCTTGTTGTTGTTTTTTTGCACTCAATGCCCTGTTATATTTGTACTATGTTGTAAACGGAGTTCACAGCACAAGAATTTCACACGTGATACTTGTACCATGGAGTGACAATAAAAATCTTGAATCTTGATTTTCAGACTCTGAAGATGAGCCTGTAGCCAGCTGTAGCGCTACAGCATCTGGTGCCACATCCTCTGGTGCCAGGAAAATGGGTAAGATCACTCTTCAGAATCAGGTTTATTTTCACATCACAGGTTCCAGCCAGAATTCCAGAAATTCTAGAACTCCAGAATTCAGTACCACACATATGAAAAACACTATTTTATGGTAATTATGTATTTCTATAATTTGCAGATGGAGCTGGAAGTGGGAAACGTCCCCAGCCTGCAGGTCCTCCTGAGTGGAGTGATGTTGACTGGGAGCCAACCCACATCCCATTCACAGCAGAACCGGGTCCTTAAGTTAAGTTAAGTTAAGTTAAGTTAAGTTAAGTTAAGTTAAGTTAAGTTAAGTTATCCTTTATTTATCCCCTTGGGGAAATTCATCCTCTGCATTTGACCCATCCTCTATTAGGAACCTTCCTAGAACTAGGAGCAGTGGGCAGCCACTGTGCAGCGCCCGGGGACCAACTCCAGTTCTTTTGCCAATACCTTGGTCAGGAGCACTGACAGGAGTATTAACCCTAACATACATGTCTTTCTTGATGGTGGGAGGAAACCGGAGCACCCGGAGAAAACCCACACGGACACGGGGAGAACATGCAAACTCCACACAGAAAGGACCTGGGACGGACCGGGGTTCGAACCCGGGACCTTCTTGCTGTGAGGCAACAGTGTTAACCACTGAGCCACCGTGCCGTCCTCATACTGGTGGTGCTCCTGCTCAACCAGTGGACTTTTTCCAGCTCTTCCTGGACGATGAGCTGCTCCAGGCCATTGTAGCACAAACTAATCTGTATGCCCATCAGTGCATCAGTCAGGTGAGCGAGGCTCTGCCACATTCAAGGCTTGGGAGGTGGAAGGACACTGATGTGGCAGAAATCAAGAGCTTCTTGGGACTATACTTCCTCACTGGGATCGTGAAGAAGCCTGAACTGTCCATGTACTGGACCAAAAATGAAGTGTATGCTACCCCCCACTTCAACAAAACCATGTCTCGCAACCGCTTTCAACTGCTAACCAGATTCCTCCATTTCTCTAACAATTTTGATGTTGATGGTGCAGACAGGTTGTACAAGGTCCGGCCAGTATTGAATGACCTGTTAGGAAAGTTCAGAGCCATGTTCACACCAGGTCAAGACATCAGTATTGATGAGGGGATGCTCCTGTGGCGTGGGCGGTTGGCCTTCAAGGTGTACAACCCACAGAAACCCATAAAGTATGGGATAAAATCATACATCCTCTGTGACTCCCAGACAGGTTACTGCTACAGCATGAAGCCCTACTGTGGTGAGCGGTCCTCCCTAGGCGAGACGGTGGAGTTCCTCCTCGGGGACTTGGCAGGGCAGGGGTACCATTTATACATGGACAACTACTACAACTCTGTTGGAATGTGTGCACAGCTGCTGGAGTGTCAGACACATGTCTGTGGCACTCTGAGGAAGAACAGGGGCGAGCCACCTGCTACGAAGGTTACCAACCACACAGTGAAGATGGGGGAAACGGTCATGCGCCACAATGGTGGCACCATGGTTCTGGCCTGGCGCGACAAGCGAATCGTGAAAATGGTTTCCACTATGCACGACGACACGATGGAGACAGTGCAGGTCAGGCAGAAAGGCAGCAGAGAGAGGGTCCCACACGCAAAACCCAAGTGCGTTGTAGACTACAACAAGTACATGAATGGGGTAGACCGATTGGACCAGAACATCGCATACTATGTGGGGGGTGGGGGGGAGGGGAGCAGTGACCAACCTGCAACCATGCCCCGGGCACCATACCTGGACCCTCCAAGCAGGCTGGATGTCGATCTAGCGGGCCATGTAATGGCCAAGTATCCAGCCTCACGCAAACAAGCTCACCCAGCAAGGAGGTGTAGGGTTTGTACAAGGAATAATCTTAGACGCGAGACACGCTACTTTTGTGTTATATGTGAGGTCCCATTACACAGGGCTGGCTGCTATGAGGTGTACCACTCAGACAAGTTCTAAGCTCAGTGGCACTGAGTAGGCATGGGTCGTAAAAAAAAAAAAAAAACCTGCCAGGGAGGTTTTGTTTTTGATGCTCTGTTTGATTGTTTGCTAGCTAGCAGGAATACATAAAAGCACCTGCCGATTTTCATGTAACTTTGTGGATGGGTGTAACATGGGCCAAGGAAGTACCCATTACATTTTGGAGCAGTTCTGGATTCGGTGTACGAGCCCAAACCGGTTTGATCACAAACCGAAAAAACCTATATAAAAAAAAAAAAGCTATAAAAAAAAAAAAAGCTGAGTGACCTGTGGTCTGCTCTTGTTTTGTATTTATTTTGACATTTATTTATTTTATTATTGTATTATTCCTCTATTATTGAAAACAACTATTGTTCAGATGTCTGATGTCTCACTGATGCCAAAAATAAATGGTTAAAGTGACTTTTCTGCCTGTTTGATTGAATTTCACAAAACTGCAATTATCTCAGCTTTCTGTCTCAGACGCTGAAACCATGCTGTACTCAACGGCTAATATCTACATAACTACTAACTCTACAAACTAACTCTTTTAGACAGAGAAAGTACACATTCTATTAGTACTTTTGAGATATTGTATGTTCACAAAGTCCAAGCAGAAAAGAATCCTCGGCTCTTGTAAAATGAGCCAGAATCCTCAAAAAACGGCTTGGCAGAAGCTACCTACAGCAAAAAAAAACGGCTGGCAGTCAATGTGTTAAGAAGAAGAGCCGTTGCTGAGCCTTTTTGATGACTGTTTTTGTATTGGAGTGCCAAGTGAGGTCATCAGAGATGATGACACCAAGAAATTTAAAAATCCTTAACCATCTCGACTTCAGTGTCGTTGATTAGAATGGGATGGTGGGGTCCCTTAGTACGGTGGAAATCGATGACGAGCTCCTTTGTTTCAGAAGCGTTAAGTATGAGGTTGTTAGCCTCGCTCCACCTGACTAGATTTTCAACCTCCAGTCTGTAGTTGGACTCGTCGTTTAAGCTTATGAGCCCAATGACGGTGGTGTCGTCCGCGTACTTTACAATACAGTTGTGAGTAAAAAGAGTGAATAAAAAGGCACTAAGAATGCAGCCTTGAGGCGAGCCGGTACTGAGGACAAGAGTCTCAGACAGATTGTTACCAATCCTCACTCTTTGAGGTCTCAGAATTAGAAAGCTAAAAATCCATTCACAAACAGCATCGCACAGACCAAGATTTTGCAATTTGTGGATGAGGAGTGAGGGAATGATCGTGTTAAAAGCAGAACTATAGTCAATAAAAAGCATTCTGACATAAGATTGACTTTTGTCTAGGTGCTCGTAGACGGAGTTCAAGGCTAAAGAGATGGCGTCCTCCACAGATCTTTTTTTTTCCCCCAGGGGTCAAGAGAAGGAGGGATCTGACGCTTAATGTAGTCCAGCACTAGACGCTCTAGACATTTCATGAGCACTGAGGTGAGGGCAATAGGCCTGTAATCATTGTGACATGTAACAGGTGTACCGGGACTACAATAGATTCTTTAAAACTCCTAGGGACAATACGACGTTGCAGTGACATGTTAAAAAGGTCTGTGAGCACGGGGGCAAGCTGCTCGGAGCAGGATCTTGCGACCCGGGGGGGAATGCCGTCCGGTCCAGCGGCCTTCCTGACTTTGGTCCTAGACAGGACCTTCCGGACCTCATGTACTGATACAGTCAGCCCAGACAGATCACTGGTGTTAGAGGGCGTGAAGACAGGAGGCTCAGTGTTCATGGCGTCAAACCTGGAGTAAAAATTGTTCAGAACATCTGGGAGTGAGGGGTCGTCACAGGCTCTGATGGCCAGGCTCCTGGGTTTGTATGAGGTGACAGAGCTCAGGCCCTGCCACATACGTCGAGGGTCGTTCTCCTTGAAGTGGCCTTCAATCAGGTCTCCATAGGAGCGCTTGGCAGCTTTTATTGACCGCTCCAGCGAATATCTTGCTAGCTTATAGCATGTGGCATCCCCGGATTTAAAAGCGTAAGCGCGTTCAGTTAATTTGACTCTGACGTCGGGGTTGAGCCATGGATTTGGGATGTTGCTTGATCGTTTTGCGCGGGGCGCAGGAGTCGATGCAGAAGTTGATATATGAAACAACAGAGTCGCAATATTGATCCAAGTCCTCAGATTTAAAAACATTCCAGTCAGTCGAGTCGAAACACCCCATTAGCTGTGTTTCAGCATCCTTATACCAGCATTGTATGGAGCGGACGACTGGTTTTCATAGTCTATTCTTCTGTATGTAGGTGGGCAGGAGAAACATGGAGAGATGGTCGGATTTCCCGAAGGCTGGTCTTGGGAGGGACCGATATGCGGCTTTCACATTGCTATAGCACTTGTCTAGGGTTTTACTGCCCCTTGTGGCGTGTTTCACGTGCTGATAGTATTTTGGAATGACAGTTTTTAGATTACAATGATTAAAATCCCCAGATGCAATAAACACTGCATTTGGGTGGGCATTCTCATGTTTATGTCTATAATGTCTGCTAGCTCATTAAGAGCAACAAAGGCGTCGGCCCGTGGGTGAATATAAACAGCGAACAGAAAAACAGATGAAAACTCGCTTGGGAGATAAAAGCGGCAACATTTAATGGCAAGACATTCAAGATCAGCAGTGCAGCTTTGACTCATGATGACAGTGTCTGTGTCTTGTTGTTTATGAGAAAACAAACTCCACCTCCTTTCACTTTTCCAGTGCTTCGAGGTCGGAGTGGTGGTGGTCGGAGCGGAAGACAGTGAAGACCGGTGGTTGAACTGCTGAGTCTGGCGTGTTGTTGTCGTCAAGCCAGGTCTCCGTGAGACAGAAGGCGGAGCAATCCCTGGCCTCTCGCTGGGAGTGTATTCGGCTCAGCAAGTCGTCTGTTTTGTTTGGCAGAGACTGCATGTTTGCCAGGTAGATTTTGATTTTGATTTTGAAAGGACGTTCGCGTAGCTTGACCAGGACGCCGCCGCGCTTGCCTCGGTGCCGCCGGCGTCTCGGGGGAGATCCGTCGATGTTGTGCTGGCTTCTCTGGTGCTTCTCGGCACTACGCCAGGTACGCTTGCCTCTGTAGTGGTGTTTGTAGTGATCGCTGGAATCGCCTCCAGCGGTAGGGCAGACGGCAAAGTCAATACATCTTAGTTCGGGGTTAACGTATGATAACCCTCGAACTTCATCACGTAGACACAGGAGTGATTCACGGTTGTATCCGATGATCGCGCATGTCTCAAAGACAGATACATTTAGGACGATAAACAGACAGTATAACAGACACAGAGGAGCTCTAGCAGCGGTGCCCTGCATCGGCGACAACTTGTCCGTCAGAATCCGTCGGAGCGTTTATTAGCTCTCCTTGTTTAGTTGCAAATAAAGCTGATAATGTACAATTTGATTAAAAAAAAAAAACTTTCAAAGTACAACACAAACTGTCCATTTTGCTGCAACTCGACAGTGCTGCTTAATCCAGGACCTTACTTCCTGGGACTCTTGAGAGTAAAAAACTGGTCCATTGGAGTGAATGGAGATGGAGAGACTCTTCTATATACAGGGCTCTGGTGTAATCTTGAAAATCTCTGAATGTAGTGGTAGAGACGCATCATTCCCCAAGTTGTGCCAAAATCCACTCATTTTCTGAGATATCGTGTGTGACTCATGCACAAAAGAACAGACGAAAATTATCGATTGCTTCTCAATTTCATCAAGGCGACAAAATACCATTTTACAAAGAATAATAATCCACAGTCAGAGAGTAACTATGTGCATAAAGTGCAGTGAGTGTTTTCATTTTTACACACTGGGATCGCTATCTTACACATTCTGAATAATAAATAAATAAAATAAAATTGAGAAAATCCAATATTGAAGTCACTTAGCAAATATTTGCAAGTCAAGTGAGGTATGTAGCCCTGTGTGATTGTAGTCGCCAAACATCTGCTGCAGCCCGTTTTGCTCAGCACAGCTCCGAGGCGCTGTGACAAGACTGTGTGTTACGTGGCTGTGTAACACCGCTCGTTATCATGTAGCTCATCGCTCTCTTCTCTCTCTCTGGGGGGAACTCTCTCTCTTCCGTCTCTTTCTCCGCTCCAGACTAAAGCACAGGGAGCTGGGGATCACAGAGCGCTTTGATAAGGCATGGTTGCGCAGGTCGGATGTGCTAATATCATGCTAATGTCATGCTAATTTGTGGGGACACGTGGAGGCGGCGAGTGGTAGTTGACGTTTACGAGGAGTGATGTGCGCTGTGGCTAATGTGGCTGCCAGGGTATTCCTGTGTCACTGAAATTGCGGTTGAATCCGTCAGAGCGTTTATTAGCTCTCCTTGTTTAGTTGAACTGACAATCATAAGCTATTGTTAAGATCAGACATAACTCAGGAACAGTCAGTAACACAACCCAAGTGATTGTTTGTTTGTAACGTGTTTCGTCTGTTCGTCTGGAGACCAGGCAGAGGGGCCTACACCCACACCACAGTGTTGAAGCAGGTGAGGCTTGCCCTGTATGTATAATGACCTGTGTCGGTATGCCTTTCAAATGCTGACAATGACTCATTCATTCATTCATTTTAGATGCTCATGGCTGGATTAGCTGGGATGTTAAAGGAGCAGTATGTGAATATAGATAAAGATTCAAAAACAAAACAGACAAAAACAAGATTGAAACTAATGAGCCAGAATACTAATAGGCTAAACATACATCAAGCTAAACCCCAGCGTGACACTGATAATGGCGAAGCCTATTTGAGAAGGGGCTGGGATGGGGTTGCCATATGGTGAGATAGGCAGAGATAACACAGACTGTATGGTGTGAGATAGGTAGAGATAACACAGACTGTATGGTGTGAGATAGGTAGAGATAACACAGACTGTATGGTGTGAGATAGGCAGAGATAACACAGACTGTATGGTGTGAGATAGGCAGAGATAACACAGACTGTATGGTGTGAGATAGGTAGAGATAACACAGACTGTATGGTGTGAGATAGGTAGAGATAACACAGACTGTATGGTGTGAGATAGGCAGAGATAACACAGACTGTATGGTGTGAGATAGGCAGAGATAACACAGACTGTATGGTGTGAGATAGGCAGAGATAACACAGACTGTATGGTGTGAGATAGGCAGAGATAACACAGACTGTATGGTGTGAGATAGGCAGAGATAACACAGACTGTATGGTGTGAGATAGGCAGAGATAACACAGACTGTATGGTGTGAGATAGGCAGAGATAATGCAGACTGTATGGAGTGAGATAGGCAGAGATAATGCAGACTGTATGGTGTGCTGAATAACTCATATAGGCCCTCCTGTCATGACAGCTTCATGGAGATTGAGACGTACGTTACGGGGAGGCCCTTGTGCAATGCAGGCAAAAATAATGGAGAGAAGGCAGATGGGTAGAGCCTGCGGTCATGGTCTTAACACTTTGAGTGCCACGGCCCTTGGGCAAAAGGTGCTGTACTGTGCCACATAGGCCGCAATGCATTTTAAAACAGTCATATAATTTCTTTAATAATTACTATGTAAACACTGAACACGCACAAATAACGATGAGACTCTCTTCTATCACCTGCAAAAAAAAGTTTATTGATCCCATTTTCCGTTCTTTAGTTATGAGCCGGAGAAGATAGCTTGATTAGACCAAAAACAGCCCTTTTTTTCTACGAGCTGAGATAATGCCCATTTTGTGAAAGGAAGCATTTCAAGCACATCATTGACTCATTGCTAATATTTTCTGATGTAATGCTGCAGCTGCTTGGGTCTGTTGTATGCTGTAGTGTCCTGCGTGCCCCACCTCCCCCCCTCCTCCTCCCCCCCCCCCCCCCCCCCCCCCCCCGTTGTGGGAGGAGTATCTCTCTGCTCTGCTCTGCTGTGAGTGCGTTTGCTCTGCGTGTGCTCTCAGCAGTGAAAAGTCCGCTAGTCCAGCTTTTTTACACCCGCGTGTATGTCACCATGCTTCCAGTTGAGAACTCCACGGCTGATCATGCGAATGCAGCGAATGCAGCGGACACGAGGTGCTCAATTGTGACAGCAGATTGGCTGCTGCAGGGGCACAGCTACGTTATGCTTCAATGAAGCAGCTGCATACGGACGGATGCGATGCGATTTCCTCTTCCCAAACGACTTCTTCTGTGTGTTTTACTCTATGGTTTTACTCCACTTTCTCTCATCTGGAGTGCGCTGTCGCCACCTAAGGGTTCTGTAAAATAGGTTAGACACATTCAATAGCTATCATATTGTAAGAGGCGATGTAAGAGGCATAGATCGACACCCCCCCGTCAAAAAAACAATTTCGAGTTACTGACGCCATTTGGCGTCGCTGGCAGCCTACGGTAAATTTCTAATGACGCCATATGGCGTCGCTGGCACTCAATGTGTTAAGGGTGCTATTCGTAGGATTTTAATTAGGGCTGGGACTTTAACGCGTTCATTTCGATTAATTAATTACGGAAAAAAGAATGCGTTAAAAAAATTAACGCATTTTAATCGCACTTTATTTTTGCACTACAGAGACCAGTTTCTCAGTGGACGAATTCCAGGCATACCAATCATACTGATGCACAACGTGCATTGAGTGACATCAGACAACAAAGCCCCACATGTGGGAAGTGCGCTGTAACACTTCAAATATTTGCATATCAGCACTTCAAGCCTCCGTTATCACCACAATGCTAAACATGTTGCAGCTAGCGTGGAAGCCAGAGCTGCATGTAACGTTAAATTAGCCGCTGATCAAGCTAACGTTAGTCCTAAACGAGGAAGCAGAGTCGCCAACCCACACTCGACCAGATGACGGGGTTCAGAGCCAAGATGACTAAGTCCACGTCTGACAAGTACAAATACAGCAATGTGTATTGTCTGTTCTAACTGAACAATCTCCTCACAAAAACACATCGCCATCAGAACTCTCCCCCCATACCATGCCTTACTAGACTCCTGAACCAACGAATAAACGAAAACTAGAATTGAAAAAACATGAAATAAACTGAAAAACAAAACAAAACTAAGCTTTACAAAAAAACGATAACTAACTGAAACGGTATTGTGAGTTTACAAAACTAAAATTAAATTAAATGTAAGAGAAAATGTCCTTAGTTTGAGTCTTTGTCAGTTTACAGTATTTCATACATAATAAGCCTAGTATTTTGAGTGGAGATTAAATCTATTTTCCTAGATCTATCATCTTTTATGACCCTTTTGAATCTCACCCCTGACAAACAAAAAAAAAAGACTAAAACTAATACTGAAACTAATAAAAACTAAATCTAAGCATTTTCAAAAAATAAAAACTAAACTAAACGATCAAACCCACCTTGAAAATTAATGAAAACTAAACAAATTGAAAACAAAAAGTCAAAACGAATAAAAATAAAAACGAATGAAAAAATCCAAAACTATTATAACCTTGTCCTGAACCTCCTCCATACCCCATAACATGTCCTGTTGGTCTGAGCTCTGTACTACGAAGCTAGTTTAACAGATCCGCGATAAGTCCCTTTGATCTGGTTTGACTGAACAGGATCAAAGCTATCTAGTTTAAGGATACTACGACGCTGGTTTTTTACTGGATAACTGAAGCTGGGATCTGCCTGTGCACGCGCACGTTTTTCGCTCGTGCACAGGCGCGCGTCCACGCGAAAGAGGTGCGCTAGCGAATCACATTATGAACAGCTGAGTTGATCCACGCCCACACCCATTTCTACACCCATTTCCTCATTCAATCAAAGCGCAGTGCGTGATCAGAGTTTTAGCGGATATTTAATGTAACCTATGTCAGAATGAAAATCCGCGTTGGATATAATCTGCTGAAGGACTGCTAAAGCTGCCGCTTGTATTCACATCAGTCATTTGATTCACTTTGATCAGCGATTTCTGTCCCCTAAATGTGTAATCTCAGCCTATAAATTTCCACAATCTGTAAACCTATTTAGACCATAGATTTAGAAACGCATGCTCAATGAATAATGATCTCTATCACTCATTATGTGTGTAGTTGCACTGATCGAATAATTCATATATAAAATAATGATAATGCTGATGCCTAATATAAAAGAGAAAACTGCTGAACTGAATTGAGACGATGCGGCATAGTTTTCATTGATAAAAACTAGCCTATTTTTGCTCATATATTGGCATACAGCCTACAGGACACAGTTCCAGCTGAAACATGCAAGAATTGACTGCATATTTAGTAGCCTATTGGGGCTATCCCATATTTATCCCATATCTATATTATATGTAGGCTATAGGCTTTTCTGGCATGTAGGAGAATATCACCCTCACTCCATTTGAGGCTCCGTGTATGCGCTGCGTGATTAATAGTGATCATATTTCTCCACGCATCGTTGAGCTGTTAAGACATAAAGTGGTAAGTAGGCTTAATTTAATTATGTAGCCTACAGAGCCACAAATGTTTTTCTTGTTATATTCTCAGTTGACTGCAATCTATTTTTCATATGGCGATCTTATATGAACGGTGAGTGACTCCAGAGAGCCGATTATATGGGTCTGTCATGGATTTTGATCTTATCCTCTGAAGCTAACCTGGTCGCGACCAGGTTAGCTTTGCAGCGTCAGTTGCCATGGTGATTGAAAGTTAACTTGCTTTGTAGTACGGCTAAACCAGGTTTAAACTCAAACTTACTCGGATAAGGCATTAAACTAGCTTCGTAGTATAGGCTACTGGTCTCCTTTTGTTTATGACTGAAAGTTCTATTTTAGTTAGTGAAGACTGATGTCTACATTTAACCTCTGCTGATTGTGCATTTTAACCTGTGCTCTTGTTTGCTTTTTAACCTGTAAATTGGTCATTCATTTAGTCTACTGACTGCTATGTGACGAATAAAGTACTACTACTACTACTGCCTATTCACTATACCAAAATCCATTTAAATTAAAAAATGTTGCTTCTTGTGTCAAATATTGATATGCGATTAAAATGCGATTAATTGCGATTAATTACTTACAAAGCCTCTAATTAATTAGATAAAAAAATGTAAACGATTCCCACCACTACTATTTTTATAAGCATTTTAGCAAATGTCTATGGGAAAATAAATAGCGGATGAAAATCTCTGGTACAGTGCTGAAGCAGGAAGTGACATTCCACTTTGGCTCTCTATAGCCAAGAAGGTTGGAGATCTACACCGCATTTTACATTGTGGGTCACCGGGGGCGGATTTGGTGGGAAATCTGCTGGATTCCTTGATGGCACAAAGGAAGACCGCTTACCGTATAGTAAATAATGTATTTATACCCAAATGAGCTGCAGTATATTCTGCATAATATTATCAACTCCGAATAAGAAAATACACTGTAAAATAAATACACTGTAAAATAGCCCCCAATATTCATGGGGGGATTTTACATAATCCCAATGATGCTCAGTATCATTGTGGAGTGGAGGCTCAAGTCTTAGATCTTGGTCTTCTGGTTCTGGGAGTAAGAGAGAGTTGTTTGGGTTTCAAATTGATGTAGCTTTCCACTAGCTTTCCTTTAGCTTTCCATAATACTGTAGGAATAACATGAATTCTTTAAAGTGAGTGGTATTCCCTCATTAAGTAAAATAATTTTGATTAAACATTGTGGTGTTTTGCATTGGGTTTAAACAATGGTGCAATAAAAAAAAAATGGGGGGGATAGAGAAGGAAGGAGGGGAGTGAGGATGCAGCTATTGTGAGCGAGTGTTGACCTAGTTAGAAATGAGAGAGCGTGGATTTGATATCCTGAAGGGCTTTTCAGCTTGTGTGTGTGTGTGTGACAGACAACCACTGGTCAAATTAGGGTGAGAGGAGAGGTAGTGTGTGTGTGTGTGTGTGTGTGTGTGTGTGTGTGTGTGTGTGTGTGTGTGTGTGTGTGTGTGTGTGTGTGTGTATCGTGTGTGTGTGTGTGTGTGTGTGTGTGTGTGTGCACGTGTGTGTGTGCGTGTGTGCATCGTGTGTGTGTGTGTGTGTGTGTGTGTGTGTAGACACTCGTTATCACTTAACCGCAGAGACAAGCCACACACGCTATTATCTAATTTGAATTGTGCAGGTTGCAAATGCAATTCATTTTCAAAGAAACAAACGGTTCTGAGAAAGCAGCTATAAAGAAGGGCAAAGCAGGCTGTCTCTCCTCTCCCCCGGCTCTCCCTCTGAATGTGGCCTGGCACCAGAAGGCATCAGAAGTTGACACGGCAGACCTAGCCCTCATTCACACAGGACGCCGAAGCAACGCTCAACCGAAGCTGTACCTACGCTGTACCCACAAGTTTCATTTCGGCGTCCTTGTTAACAGGCAAAGCCGTTCACAACACCCGCGCACGTGTCACGCTGACGCCGTGCCGAAGCCACGCTCACGCCACGCCGAAGCGATCACTCAGGCCTGACGCCGAATTTCCAAGCTTGACGCTGAAGCCATGAAGCCGTGAGGCCACGGGCGCCGGAAGCGGGGGGACAAGGGGACATTTTGTCCCCCTAAATATGAGAGAGAGAATGGGGAAAAAAGAGGAGAATCCGCAGCCAGTGCACGAGAGCACTTCAAATTTTTTACAAGACTTCCTTCCTGCTTTTGTCCCCCTAATTGCAAACTCGTTCCGGCGTCACTGCGTGAGGCATGGAGTCAATGTCAGTGGTGGGCGGGTTCAAGGTGCGAGAGTAGGCGCTGAGAGGAGCTGAGAGGAAAAGAGGAGGCGTCTTGTGTGAACAACAAGGCGTACGTTCAGCTTGTGCCTGCTTCAAGCTTTAGTTCTGCTTACGTTCGGCATCCTGTGTGAATGTAGGCTTATGAAGGAGAGGAGCTTTCATTAAAACACACTGCCTGTCACGTGGGACAAAAAGCCAGAGTTGGGAGAGGGGAGCTTTAAAATGCATGTTGAAACAGTGAGTGACACATACTTACAGTTACACACACACACACACACACACACACACACACACACACACACACACACACACACACACACACACACACAGAAAATAAAATAAAATACTATGTACACCTACAATCACATACACACGAGCTTGGCTTCTACAATAAATGTTTGCACCAAAACAGGACACACACACACACACACACACACACACACACACACACACACACACACACACACACACACACACACACACACACACACACACACACACACACACACACACAGAAAATAAAATACTGTGTAAAAAAGTGGAAATTGCTTTATAATGTTAATAAGCCCTCGCTTTACAGTTTTTCACAATTGCTTAAACACATTTCCTGATAGACTACCTCACTTTCTCAAAACCCTAAACACAAAACCTCAAAACTCACACACAAAATGCAAAATCCTACACTTGTCTTGCAAAAGCACACTTTGCCCTCAAAACAGTGTTACCTCCTCACTAAATGGTCCTTTCTTTTCAAATGACAAACACATACATCATATGAGTAGACATTTCTAAGCACCCATTGAACACTGGTGTGCAGAATGGAAAACACTATAGTATGAATGGAAAACACTATATGAATGCTGCTTTACTGTATCAGTAGAATTATGCCTTTGCATGTTCAGTGTTACACTTTCACCTGTTGGATGTAAAATATTACCATATCATGTTTTTACGTATACTCAAATAGAAAACAACATACAATATTAACAACAAATAATATTTTATTTGTACCCAAAATGTGCAGTCTACTGTAAATCACAGCAAACAGGATGAAAATGGGATGAAATGAAAGAGATAACAGAAAATAGGCAATAAACAAAACAACTAGGCTGCATCCTGCATTCGGTCCCTGGCTGGCCACAGGACCTCATCACCTCTCTCTTCGATGTTGCCACCATTCATTGTTCTCCAAAAAAAACAGGAGCTCATCTGTGACCCTTCTATAGCAAATGTATTCATTTTATTTATTTATTCGTTTATTGAACAGGGACAAATGCATTGAACATGATTTCATATGACCTACAAAACAGATGTCATGCATACAGGTTTCTAGCCGAGGCTAATTTGCAACCCCTGTCCCTGGTTAGGCCTTTACAACAAAAGTTCAAGAGAAAAGTTAAAACAGTACCAAAACGTTAAAAACGAACCATATAAAACAGAACAAAATAAAGACAAAAAACAAAAACACAACAAAAATTGCTGATTGCTAATTTGCACAACAGCCTTTGGAGTTTAGAAATGTGATTGGCAGTGTGTTCTGTGTGAACACCAAGAGAGGGAATTCAGGAAGAGTGTGCAACATATAGAGAATTGTGTGTAGTGTTGTGAAAAATGTGTGGTTTGGAATGGGAATCTGAGTCTAAAGCAGAAAATGTGCTTGGAGTTCAGCAGAATTGGTTTGGCAGTTGGTACATGAGTTTCAGGTTGTGCACATTGTGTCTGATGTTCCAATGAATGTGTTTAAACAATTGTGAAAAACTGTAATATCAGTGGGCTTTGTCCATTTCTATCTAGAAAGACATCCTGCTGCTAAGAGCTCAATACTGATATGTGGTTGAAAGGTACAGTATTTATATGCATCTGTGGATTTGAGGACTGGGAAGGAAGACACTGCTCTGCCTGCAGTGTTGGACACATTAAAGACACTGCTCTGCCTGCAGTGCTGGACACATTAAAGACACTGCTCTGCCTGCAGTGTTGGACACATTAAAGACACTGCTCTGCCTGCAGTGCTGGACACATTAAAGACACTGCTCTGCCTGCAGTGCTGGACACATTAAAGACACTGCTCTGCCTGCAGTGCTGGACACATTAAAGACACTGCTCTCCCTGCAGTGATGGACACATTAAAGACACTGCTCTGCCTGCAGTGCTGGACACATTAAAGACACTGCTCTGCCTGCAGTGCTGGACACATTAAAGACACTGCTCTGCCTGCAGTGTTGGGCACATTAAAGACACTGCTCTGCCTGCAGTGTTGGGCACATTAAAGACACTGCTCTGCATGCAGTGTTGGACACATTAAAGACACTGCTCTGCCTGCAGTGCTGGACACATTAAAGACACTGCTCTGCCTGCAGTGCTGGACACATTAAAGACACTGCTCTGCCTGCAGTGTTTGAATCAAAAATAACAAGGTCTGAATTTGGTTATCCATGTTGAAACAGTGTAACGTTACTCAAAATGGCACTTCTTCTCTCAACTCGCACCAAAACATGGATGTATTAAAAGAACTGGATAGGGGACGAGCCACACCCACCCATGCATTCGGACGGAGGCTGCTCACTGGCGCATGAAGCCATCATTGGGGGTTTTTTCTTCCTGGTTTTACTTCCTGACCATGCGGCCCAAGGCGAAGTGCGCATGTGTGCCATGACGTATTCCATGACGTCTCCCACCCCTCCCACCCATGGATGTAGATGGAGATGAAGGAAATACACCCGTATACGGCTCTTAGTGGCTTCTGAAGAAGAAATGCCGCATAACAAAGTATTTGATAATTAAAAGAGTCGTTTTATATTTTGAGTGACACCCGGAAAAAATTCCCCTGGGTTTAACAGCTGCCGGGGTTCCCATGCAAGTGCATGGGAATTTTCCTTTCTGGGCTGCATGGCGTCACGTGACTTGCAATACAGAGCTTCGCCACCATGTTCAAATGGCTTCACAGCCCAGTGCTATTCCTGGAGGCTTGCACCAAAAGTGTGTCAACAGTGCGACACACTTTCTTCTTCTCTCGGTTTATAGGCGGGTCGCTGACACCTTCAAGGTGCTTACCGCCACCTGCTGTACAAGTAGGTTACTTGCATCGTTTCAAAACTCCGGTCTTCACATGTCCACATTCACATTCCAACCTGGATTTTCATTATATTATGTTCAAGGCCATCATCATTCATTACGTTCTTATGTTCAATCTTTCTGTATTCGATTGCTTCTTTTGCTCCTTGAGCCAGTTCGTGCTCATCATCAACATATTTGTTGTCAAAGAGCTGTGCAAACAGAACCGTGTGTGTGTGTGTGTGTGTGTGTGTGTGTGTGTGCGTACGTGCGTGTGTGTGTGCGTGCGCGTGCATGCGTGGGTGCGTGCGTGCATACAGCACCGTGTGTGAATGTCCTTGTGAGGTGAGGGCATTTCTGTGTCTGCATGTATTCCTGCAGTTATCTGAAATCACACTGGCTTGTGTGTGTCTGAATGTGGTAGTCTGTGTGTGTGTGTGTGTGTGTGTGTGTGTGCGTGTGCGTGCATGTGTGTGTGTGTGTGAATGTGTTTATGCAGCACACAGCTGCATGGAGGAGTGGTCAATAATAACGATAGAAGGCGCTCCACTACGCTTCTCCCTGCTCCTCTCTGCTCCACCTCCTGCATACTAACATGGCTTGAGAGAGAGCCTCCACTGTCCTGCCAGTGTGTGTGTGTGTGTGTGTGTGTGTGTGTGTGTGTGTGTGTGTGTGTGTGTGTGTGTGTGAGAGAGAGCGCGCTACACATATGAGCGCGGGTTCGAGCCCCACACCTGGCTGTGTTTTACTGTTGATTTCTGCCAGCATGGCATCACTTGGTCCCAGGTGGCTCGCCCCCACTGCCAATCAGCTGCCTCTCCCTTCCTCGGCCCGCCCAGCTGCTTGAAACACAAGTCCCTCTCTGTGGCCCGCCGCTCAATAGATTCAATGAATCGCCCAAACAAGCTACACGGAGCCATGCATCAAGCACACTCTCTATTCACTCAGATTGGGAGAGCATTGCGGTTTTTTTCGCCAAAAACTCGGATTGCTCATTGCGAGCCATAACTATGAATAGCAGCAACAGCGAGAAAAGGCTGCGTCGCGCAAGCCATATTACAATGCAATTTGTTACGCTTTGGGGTTAATTGGGGCTTTTGGACATTTTGTACTGGCGCTGGGGCTTTTGGACAGAGGGAAGGATTTCCAATAGGGTGGAAAACAATGACACGTGGCGACATCGCTGAGCACTTGCTGGGCGACCATCTGGCTGAAAGATGTCCTTTAGTTGCCTGTATAAAAGAGTTACCTTGGTGCCTTGAGTCATTTCAATATTCTATAATTGAGACATGAGTGGAGAGAGAGAGAGACGGGGAGGAAGGCAGAGAGGAGAGATGGAGAGAGAGAGAGAGATAGGGAGAGAGAGAGAGAGAGAGACGGGGAGGGAGGCAGAGAGGAGAGATGGAGAGAGAGAGAGAGAGAGAGAGAGAGAGAGAGAGACGGGGAGGGAGGCAGAGAGGAGAGATGGAGAGAGAGAGAGAGAGAGAGAGAGAGAGAGACGGGGAGGAAGGCAGAGAGGAGAGATGGAGAGAGAGAGAGAGAGACGGGGAGGGAGGCAGAGAGGAGAGATGGAGAGAGAGAGAGAGAGAGAGAGAGAGAGAGAGAGACGGGGAGGGAGGCAGAGAGGAGAGATGGAGAGAGAGAGAGAGAGAGAGAGAGAGAGAGACGGGGAGGAAGGCAGAGAGGAGAGATGGAGAGAGAGAGAGAGCAAGTGGAGAGAGAGAGAATAAAATATCAAGAGGGAAAGAGCACCTCTGGGATACAACCACTCTCTGTCATCTGAAATGACTTACAAATTAGCTTACTGCAATGCACTCCCAGTATAGGAAGGGGGGGGTGCACAACTTTCATATGCTAATTCAGATCATGCTAGGCAGAGCAATTATCACACAGAAAAAGTCAGCCGTGTCTGTCTGACAGATCTCAACAGCTCCCAGCACCCCTCTCTCTCTCTCTTACACACATTACTCAGGTATACAGCTCCCAGCACCCCTCTGTCTCTCTCTTACACACATTACTCAGGTATACAGCTCCCAGCACCCCTCTCTCTCTCTCTCTTACACACATTACTCAGGTATACAGCTCCCAGCACCCCTCTCTCTCTCTCTCTTACACACATTACTCAGGTATACAGCTCCCAGCACCCCCCTCTCTCTCTCTCTTACACACATTACTCAGGTATACAGCTCCCAGCACCCCTCTCTCTCTCTCTTACACACATTACTCAGGTATACAGCTCCCAGCACCCCTCTGTCTCTCTCTCTTACACACATTACTCAGGTATACAGCTCCCAGCACCCCTCTGTCTCTCTCTCTTACACACATTACTCAGGTATACAGCTCCCAGCACCCCTCTCTCTCTCTCTCTTACACACATTACTCAGGTATACAGCTCCCAGCACCCCTCTCTCTCTCTCTCTTACACACATTACTCAGGTATACAGCTCCCAGCACCCCTCTCTCTCTTACACACATTACTCAGGTATACAGCTCCCAGCACCCCTCTCTCTCTCTCTCTCTTACACACATTACTCAGGTATACAGCTCCCAGCACCCCTCTCTCTCTCTTACACACATTACTCAGGTATACAGCTCCCAGCACCCCTCTCTCTCTCTCTCTTACACACATTACTCAGGTATACAGCTCCCAGCACCCCTCTCTCTCTCTCTCTTACACACATTACTCAGGTATACAGCTCCCAGCACCCCTCTCTCTCTCTCTTACACACATTACTCAGGTATACAGCTCCCAGCACCCCTCTCTCTCTCTCTCTCTCTCTCTCTCTTACACACATTACTCAGGTATACAGCTCCCAGCACCCCTCTGTCTCTCTCTCTTACACACATTACTCAGGTATACAGCTCCCAGCACCCCTCTGTCTCTCTCTCTTACACACATTACTCAGGTATACAGCTCCCAGCACCCCTCTGTCTCTCTCTCTTACACACATTACTCAGGTATACAGCTCCCAGCACCCCTCTGTCTCCCTCTCTTACACACATTACTCAGGTATACAGCTCCCAGCACCCCTCTGTCTCTCTCTCTTACACACATTACTCAGGTATACAGATCCCAGCACCCCTCTGTCTCTCTCTCTTACACACATTACTCAGGTATACAGATCCCAGCACCCCTCTGTCTCTCTCTCTTACACACATTACTCAGGTATACAGATCCCAGCACCCCTCTGTCTCTCTCTCTTACACACATTACTCAGGTATACAGCTCCCAGCACCCCTCTGTCTCCCTCTCTTACACACATTAATCAGGTATACAGATCCCAGCACCCCTCTGTCTCTCTCTTACACACATTACTCAGGTATACAGATCCCAGCACCCCTCTGTCTCTCTCTCTTACACACATTACTCAGGTATACAGCTCCCAGCACCCCTCTGTCTCTCTCACACATTACTCAGGTATACAGATCCCAGCACCCCTCTGTCTCTCTCTCTTACACACATTACTCAGGTATACAGATCCCAGCACCCCTCTGTCTCTCTCTTACACACATTACTCAGGTATACAGATCCCAGCACCCCTCTGTCTCTCTCTTACACACATTACTCAGGTATACAGATCCCAGCACCCCTCTGTCTGTCTCTCTTACACACAGTACTCAGGTATACAGATCCCAGCACCCCTCTGCCTGTCTCTCTCTTACACACATTAGTATACAGATCCCCATCTCCCTATTGTTTACTGAGGTAAAAAAAACTCTGCCGAGAGAGTGACTATTTTCTCCTCGACCTTGAACACCTTGACCCCGCCCCGCACTCTCCTGACTCTGAATAACTTTGAATAATCTGACCTATCAACGCCGACGGTCGGCACGCCACTTACGGGGGAAACTCATCGAGTCAGCTAAACAATGCAGACAAAAATGGCCTCCTCATCACTCTGCTGGCAGCACGGCAGCAGTGTCCCCACTGTGCCACTGTCTTGGAGTGTATTAGTGAGCGGAGTGTGGTCCCCGGAGACAGCTGGGGGCGACACTGTCACCGTAACCTTGGCCACTCAAAGTCATGCTGCTTGACAAAGAAGAAGAAGAAGAAGAGAGAAAAAACAAGAAAAGCACGCTGCTTGACACGAATAGAGACACACTGGCAGACCAGCAGGCATCTGCATGTGGAATTAATTCCAGAATCCTCTTGTAGATGCAGATAAATAACAAGAGCAAACCTTTAAGCGCACAGCGCCGTGGTGTGGCCATTCAGCTTTATGGCACCATGCCCACTCCCACCACCCACGGCCCCCTAGCCACCATAGAGACACTGCATGATATAGGCCATGCCCATCACGGGGGAAAGCACTCCATTCACATCCATACACCAGCGTAATTTCCCTTGAAGTAAACATGGCTAAAAGCTGTTGTGTGGTTACAAATGTAAAAAAAAAAACGCCAATTAAAGTTTTTTTGTACTCCCGAGCAAAACAAGGAATGTGGATCTAGCTGTCAAGGAAGTAAGTTGGAGTGTTCATCTTCTGTATATATGATCTTTGTATGGAACACGTGATAAGAGAACGCCAGGATTGGAGTTTTAGTTCCCCCCCGTTTTGGGCGTGGTTTCTGAATGATGATGCGCTCCGCAGTGTCTTTTGCCCACCCACCACCACCCATATCCCCTACCCACTAGTTTTGTTTAGTTTATTAGGATCACCATTAGCTGCAGCAAATGCTACAGCTATATTCTTACATGGGGGTCCGCCTGGTATCCAGCCCCAAATGAATCGCAGTTGCCAGCACGCTTCATATGGGTCTGGACGCAAGGCGTCCACTGGTGGTTATTCAGGACAGATAAAGTCTGGGATGCCTGATTGGCTGTTCGATGACCAAACGTTTCGCTTGTTAACCAGTTGGAGTCACCCTCTTTCCAGTAGCCCATCAGCTTTGAAATCCGTTGGCCAGTTGTTGAGCTGCTTGCGTCGCATTTTACATTTGTGCACCTCCGCTGTGTTGCAACTGCATGAACACCTGAACTGCTTAATTACTGCGCTTTTTATCCCAGACAAACTTCTCTTGAAAAACGTAGCAAAGAGACATCAAGGTCGCCTACCTCCAAGTGCAGCTAGAGATGCAGCCAACGCTCTGCTCTGCTGGAGGATTCCTACAACTATCATTAAGCAGCTGAACATAAAAGCCAGTGTGTTACGGTGAATAACGTCATAGAGGTGATTTGGTGGTGAGCATGAGATGTAGGTGAGCACAGATCTTAGCCACAATGTTATTCACTGTAATGTATGGCCATAAGTGTTTTGTGCAACAATATTACATCTTAAAAACAAAACAAAAAAAAATATATATATATATATATTATATATATATATATATATATATATATATATATATATATATGTTCTTTTTTTTCTTTTCTTTTTTAAGCTGTGTGCTTTCCATTCAGCAAAATACATGTGCTGACATTCAAAGCATCAAATCCCACGCAAATCCTTTGTCGTGATTACTAGAGCCGCAACGGCTAGTTGATTAATCGATTAGTCGATCGACAGAAAATGAATCGTCATTTACTTTTTATAATTGATTAAACGTTTAGGCTAATCTTTAAGAAGAAAAACAACTGTGAATTTCCGAAATGCACTTTTTTTGGTGACATTGTGATGTCATCCACTCCATTGTGCCACTGCCCCTCGTTTAGCCAATTGGCACGAACACATGCACGCATGCACACACACATGAACACACGCATGCACACACACATGAACACACATGCACACACACACACACAGTATTGACCTCCATGCCAAATTTCAGCCTCCTAGGGCGAAAACGGTGCCGGCATTAGTGACATGGCATTAGTGACACGGTGAACCAAATGCACTTTTTGTAGTGACTTATAGAGCTGTTGGTTGCAGCTAAAAAGAACACTCCATCCAGCTCCTTGGAGACCGACGACATCACAATGCCGCCTGTGACATCGGACATTGATGATGTCATGACTCTGTGACCGGCCACTGATGATGTCACGACTGTCTATCGAGACCGACGACATCACAATGCCGCCATGTGACATCGATCAATTAATGATGCCTTGACTCCGTGATGATGTCACGACTTCATGACCGGCCACTGATGATGTCATAACTTCACGACCAACCAGCGAAGGCTATAAGTATCGGTGCGCCATAGGGTGAACGGGTTCTTCCTCTTAACACCTTGATTGCCAGCGACGAGTGTAGTCGTCAAACACAATCCAGCTGTTCACTGCCAGCGACGAGTTGACTCGTCAAAAAAAAAATCGATTTTTTTTTTTTGACGGTGGGATGTGCATCGAACCCTTTTACATCTCTTATATAGGTATTGGACGTGTACAACGTGTACAACCCATTCCACCGACCCACTAAGTGGTGACAGTGCTTTCCTGACTAGAGGAAGGCAAGCAAAAAGCAGTGTGACTGAAGCCATTCTCATGAAGGTGGATTGGCGAAGGCGCTTTCATTTCGCGCTGATTGCTGGCGGTGCGGGATTGCAGATTTGCATAGTGGATTGCGGGTGGGACACACTTTGAAACACGCAGCATAAATATGACCAGAATCGCAAAAGCTTCATCAAAGCCCTCAACCAAAACTCCAAGAAGCGAGCGAGTCTAACCAGACTTCCTCAAAGAGCGGCCGCACAGACAGGCTCACACCCGCACAGCAGCAGCAAAGCAAACTGGTGACAAGCGGGGACTGCCCCCTAGTCCGACACCAAATTGGAAACAAATCCCATTCTAAAAGGCTTTTAGAATGGGATTTTCAACCCATTCTTTTTTGTTTCTTTTTCGCTATAATTTAGAGTAATTTAATTTCTATTCAGAAATTTATTTGAGAGGTCGAGAGTATGAGAAAGTGCATTTGCAAAGGTAGGAAAGTGCTTGTGACATGGCACTGCAGCCAAAAAGAACGCCCACAGGAGGGAGGAGTTGAGCAGAGGGAAGTTTACTGCTGTTATGGAGGAAATTACTGTTCAAAACTATTGTTTAGGTCTTACTGATGCCAAAAATGAATGGTTAAAGTGACAGTTCTATCGAATTTCACAAAAAGCCGTTTATCTCTAAATATTTTTTCTGATGCTGAAACCATGCTGTATTCAACTGCTAATGCTTACATAACTACTAACTCTACAAACTAACTCTTTTAGACAGAGAAAGCACACATTCTATTAGTTCTTTTTAGATAATTGGTGTTCACGAAGTCGTAACAGAAGAGAAACCTCGGCTCTTGTAAAATGAGCCTAGAATCCTCAAAAAAAACCCTGGCAGAAGCTATCTACAGCAAGAAAAAAACGGCTGGCAGTCAATGTGTTAACTATGTCACAAACACCAAGCCCCACGCAGAGTAGTGATTCAGGAGACGAAACCTATGGCAGTCCAGAACAGGACGAGATAATTAGAAGTACTCGAGATTAGACCGTGTCTTGACGGACACACCTGCAACAGCGTGAGCTTCGAGATACGATCCAGGTTCTACGCGAGTTCGCTGGACCCGCAAACCCTTGAGAGGGAAAACTTGCTCGCCACGGGTGGAGCCGGACTCCCTGTGCCTCCTGTTTGGGCTCGGCCCAGACCAAACCCCTCCAGCAAGTCAGAGAGCTGATGGTGGGAACCGATCCCCCCCGGGTGCTTCTCAAACAGCCGGGCCCCGCCAAACCTCTACAATAACTACATTTCTCTCATTCCAGTTTCTTACCCTTGGTTCACATCAGGCACTATTCAGAAGCAGCACTAAAGCATCGCTTAACAGAAGCTGAGTGCAACGCTAAACCGGTCACACCAGAAACACTCTTTTCCTCACCGCCTTGCTTGGAGCTGCCCCCTCCCCCCGCTCACAACGCATTGACTTCATGCCTGGCAGCTCGGGTGCAGCGTGCTGCACACTTGAAAAATAGAACAGAAGTCGAAACTATCGCTGCAGCATAGCTTCAGCGTGGCGTGGGTTGTGGACTATTAGTCAGGACTAGGGATGCACATTTTCCACAAATTCCGAAATCGAGCGTTAGCACACTCGTCAACACCGGCTCTCGTCAACAACATTAGTCCCCAAAACTTGCTGTTCTACGGTAACTCTGAGGGGACATCCACAGAGCCTCGCATACACACTGAACAGTCTGTTACAGTGATATCATTGCACCCTCTGGAGGATCATTGAAAAATGATTTGAAAACACTGTTCTACTGACAGAATGCACGTTGCTTTTTGTTTTGTTTTGATCGAGTAAATTTTCACATGCTTGAGTAAAATCTTAACGAGCGAGTAATCGAGCTTCGATTAATTGTGTGCATCCCTAGTCACGACAAAAGAAGACATTTGAGGATGTAATTTTGGGCTCTGCAAAAGTGATTGACATTTTTCACCATTTTGTGACATTTTATAGCCCAAACAACTAATCGATTCATCGAGAAAATAATCAACAGATTAATCGATTATGAAAATAATCGTTAGTTGGCAGCCCTGATTACACAGAACAAATAAAATTGACTATAATTAACTGATGATGATGATATATATTATATTTTTAAGTGACAACAAATGTACAAAGACGATGCTTGCATGAGCTTGAGCGTCATTTGATTCACATTTTGCAACATTACACATACACAATGTTATGTACTGCATGGTCCAAATCCCCTTTGTGGCCTGAAAGTGGCAATAATAGTGCCATATGCAAAGCCACATGGTTTCACACTATCAAAATGTCACACGGTGAATGAAGCCAGAATTGCCAGTGTAGTCTGTGAGTAATAATGAGTGTATGATGAGCCCAGGAGGGCCTGTGTTGTAATTAGGCCTGCGGTCAGGGTTATTGGCAGAGTGACTCCAGTCTGATCAGGTTGGGATAAGCATCTCTATGGAGAGGGGGATCCCACCAAATTACAGACCCTCTAATAAAAACCATTTGTCATTCTTACAGGAGGCACACTGACAGCTACTGGGGTTGCCATGGCAACACACTGGCCGCCACTCGCTTACCAAGCAATATTCCCAGTACTGTAAGTGGTGAGGTGGAAACACGCTGCTGCTGCTGCTGCTGCTGCTGCTGCTGCAGCACACACACACACACACACACACACACACACACACACACACACACACACAGAGTCGACTGTTTCAATCTTTAGAAATGTGTGAATACACTGTAGCACAACACTTACAGTTATGCACATGCACCATAGACCGTATAAAACATGGACAGTCGCCGTGACGTCAGCCATTGGTTTGTGATCTCCCGTTTTGAAGCCTCTAGTTTGGCGTTTTAGCTGCTGCCATCTTGGTTTTCACACAGCTCACGTGAGACCGGAGGTTCCCAGAGAGCTGCAGCTCCGCCTGCTATTGGTCCGTGATCGGCAAGCTGTGCGATCACTGGACAGGCAGTATTTTCTATTCTATTTGACTCTAAATGGGTAAGTTATATAAAAATTCATCCGCCATACAGTGAATGTGAATGGTGAAATTCGCTATATAGACCAAAACTTGGCTGTAAACATGTTTAATCCTGTTGTGAATTCTGGCATATTAACATGGGAGTGAACGGGGAATGACTGACTCCCTTTTGGAGCCAGCCTCAAATGGCCATTCACGGAACTACAGCTTTTATCACTTCCGCATAGGCTTCATCTGTCCAAGCCTGAGCTTGCCGCATGACATAGAAATGCTTGTTGTGATGAACTTCAATCTAAATACAATCGTTCCTTAATACTAGGGATGCACCGATCGATCGGCACGTGACCGGAAATGGCCGATTTTCACGTGATCGGCCTCGATCGGTGATCTTTTCCGGTCACTCTAAATAGCCGATTCTGTGAGCCGATTTACACATGACGTGCGCGCACCCCAAAGCACCGAGACAGGCACCCAGCCACCACACCACACACGCCAGCATACCTTCCTCGTTGTGGATTTTTTTCACCGTCAGTGAAGTAGACAAAGCTCGCAGTTTGTCACACATGCAAGTCGAAAATAAGCCGTGGAGACAGAGGTGCGGCCGTGTCCCGCTCGGCTGGAGTCCAGTCAGAGCGGCTCGCTTCACCTCACTGGCCCCCCTCTCTCTGCTCTCTCTCCCCGGGAAGCGGTGCTTCAGCAACCCGCCACCGCGCACAGCTGGCTTGGCGAGTGTGTCCAGTATAACCATTCCCCGACCTGCTTTTCCATTCCACATCAGCGCTGCTGCCTCAGCCTGTCAAGTCATGTTGTAACGTGACGTGGATACAGGAGATACTATTTGTTTCGTATTGCAAATAGAACGACATGAGAACGACGGACATAATAATAAAAATGCATCGGACTCACAAGTGTGCAACGTTTTCTGTGCGTGACGATATTTTTTCGGATGGCAGATAAAAATACGCATACCAAACTTCGGACTGTGTGTAAACTCCGCCTGATATTCAGACTGAAGATCGTTACTGTAACTCATAAACTCATTTCCCCTCTACTCAAGAGGACTGGTCTGGAGCCAGTCTATAAACTCCTTGTCCATGGATCATTTTGATGTTCTGTTGCACCTGTTTTCTTTTGGAAAAGTAAATGCATGATAGCTGTGGGATATAGGCTATTGGATTTAATTTAATTTTTGTATTCATTGTATTTGCACAAAAAAGCTCTGTCCAGTAGCCTAACCTGGAACACTTTTATTTTGAGATGTGTTTGAGTGAGAAGGTCCTACTTCATGCAAATGATAAGAATTGTTTATTTGTTTATTTGGATCCCCATTAGATGTAAGAATTGTTCTATGAATCTTAATTTTTAAACATAGTTACAAAAACGTTTGTGTAAGCTGTCAATTGTTGTTTTTAGAAAAAAAAATCGGAATCGGCAAAAATCGGTATCGGCAAGTCAGACTATTCAAAAATCGGAAATCGGAATCGGCCAAGAAAATGGCAATCGGTGCATCCCTACTTAATACCATATAATATCACCTGCATGCAGTATTCTTGGACCTGGCTAATGCTTTCGGGTCAGTGCCGCATAGTCTGTTATGGGAGGCCTTTGATTTCTTTAGAGTGCCAGGTAGTATAAAGAGCTTAGTTAAAGCCTACTTCTTAGATATTCAACTCTGCTTTACCACAGCAGAGTACACTACAGCTTGGCAGCAGCTGGAGATAGGCATTATGGCAGGGTGTACAATTTCCCCATTAGCTTTTACCATGGCAATGGAGATCATTATTAGGGCTTCAAAATGGGTAGTGGGTGGAGAAAGGCTGCAGGGAGGGCTGCGGCTCCCTCCAATTAGGGCATACATGGATGACATGACGACTATGACGTCAACCGCTCCATGTACTAGCAGATTGTTGGATAAGTTAAATAGTAATCTGCAGTGGGCTAGAATGAAAGTGAAGCCAAGTAAGTCCAGGAGTATTTCAATCATTAAAGGGAGGGTAGTAGGTAAGAAGTTTGTTATAAATGATGAGGTGGTGCCTACAGTGTTAGAGAAACCAGTCAAGAGTTTGGGAAGATGGTATGATGCAAGTCTCAGTGATAAGGGACAGTTTGAGGAGGTGAGGCAGGAAATGATTCAAGGTATTTCAAGTATAGACAAGTCAGGGCTCCCAGGAAAGTTAAAGTTGTGGTGTTTGCAGTTTGGATTGTTGCCTCGGTTGATGTGGCCACTGACAGTGTATGAGGTTCCCCTTTCAAAGGTAGAAAAGCTAGAAAGGATGATTAACTCATTCATTAGAAAATGGCTCGGAGTCCCACGCTGCCTAAGCAGTGTAGCCTTATATGGGAAAGGCATATTGGAATTGCCATTATCTAGCCTGACAGAGGAGTTCAAGTGTGCTAAGGTTAGACTGGAAATGACTCTGACTCAGTCAAAGGATCCAGTGGTTAGGAGTGTAGCACCCACAGTTAAAACAGGGAGGAAGTGGAACCCAAAGGAGGCAGTACAGCAAGCACAGTCAGCTCTTAGACACAGGGATATCATAGGTCAGGTGCAGCATGGGCGTCGAGGCTTAGGGTTGTGCATAGGGAAACCTGTGTGGAACAAGGCATCAGTAATAGAAAAGAGGAAGATGGTAGTTGAAGAAGTACATAGGCAAGAGGAGGCAGTAAGATGTACTAAGGCAGTGTCGCAGGCAAAGCAAGGACAGTGGGTGAACTGGGAGAGTGTAGAGAAGAGAAAGTTTAAGTGGAGAGAGTTGTGGAGCATGGAGGCCAGCAGAATTAGATTTATTCTAGGGGCTACTTATGATGTGCTGCCATCTCCCCAGAACTTAAATCAGTGGTTGGGCGAGGATGGTGCCTGCCCGTTGTGTTCTAGTGTATGTACATTGAGGCATATACTGTCAGGGTGTAAGGTCAGTCTCTCCCAGGGGCGATACACCTGCCGTCACAACCAGGTGTTGAAATGTTTGGCAGCTGCAGTTGAGGAAAAGCGGCTAGAAGTAAATTCTCTAGTTGCTAGCAAAGAGACTAGACAGATCAAATTTGTACGTGAGGGAGAAAAGATTAGACCAATTAAGGTCAGGCACAAGTTAGGGCAGCTAAGTGTAGGTGGAGCCTGGGAAATGAGGGTTGACTTGAATGAACAGCTAGTCATCCCAGCATATATAGTTAGCACCCGGCTACGTCCGGACTTGTTACTGTGGTCTGAGGTAGAGAAGAGAGTTTATTTTATCGAACTCACAGTCCCGTGGGAAGATCGAGTTGAGGAGGCTTATGAGCGCAAGAAAGCTAGGTATGCTGAAATGGCAGCAGAGGCAGAGCAGCGAGGTTGGAGGGCTCGAGTGCGGCCTGTAGAGGTGGGCTGCCGTGGTTTTGTGGCAAAGTCCGTTATTGCCTTACTAACTGAGTTGGGCATTCGGGGACGGAGCCTGAAACTTGCGGTTAGCAACATGTCTCAGGCAGCAGAACGAGCAAGTGAATGGCTGTGGATAAGGAGGAAACATGCTAGCTGGGGAGCTCGCTAAGGTCAGATTGATTGTTTGTTGTTGGTCATGATTAACGGTCCGCATCAACAGGGCTGAATCATTGACGGTGGTGGTGTAGTTAGGATTGTTTGTTGTTGGTCATGATTAACGGTCCGCATCAACATGGCTGAATCATTGACAGTGGTGGTGTAGTCAGGAATGTCATACCGAACCGACCTGGATAGCTAGGCTTAGATAGTGAGGTAATATGCAGTTGTGTGGTGGTAGCATGGAGGGGGGTGTTTCCAGGACGCTGGATTACACCGTTAAGCCTTCTTGAGGTGTCGTGGGCCTAACTTAACGAAACGTCGGTGAAGGAAGGTGCCCACTTGAAAACCCCAATGACATGCTTCATACTGCTGTTGGCTAGGGTAGGTAACTGGTGATTTGTGTCTTGTTTATTAGTTTGTTAGCCTGTTAGCTTGTTTTATTCTGGATTGGGCTTCTAAATGTGTTTTTCCTCGGATTTTGGCACAAGGGATAGTAACATCTTGTCCTGTGTATTAATTAATAATAAATAATCTTAACCCTAAACCTAAACTCTAACTCTAAACCAGAGCTTTCCATAAGCACGGGCAAACACACGGGTACAGGCACTGGTCCTCTCACGCCTGGACTACTGTAATGTTCTGCTGGCGGGGCTACCTGCCTCGGCCATTCAACCCCTTCAACTCATCCAAAATACAGCTGCCCGTCTGGTTTTCAACTTACCGAAATTTTCCCATGTCACTTCCCTTTTCCGTGAGCTCCACTGGCTCCCCATCTCGGCCCGGATAAAATTCAAGACCTTGGTACTGGCCTACCGGGCAGTTCACCGGTCAGCCCCGCTCTACTTACAATCCCTGGTCAGCTTCCAAACATCCCACCGTTCCCTCCGCTCCTCCACCTGCATGGCTCGCCTCGCCCCTCCATCGCTACGTGACCCCGGTGAACGCTTGTCTCGTTCAAGACTGTTCTCCTCCATGGCTCCGCAATGGTGGAATGAACTTCCCCCCTTGGTCATGCTGGCCGAGACACTGCCGATTTTTCGCCGGAGACTAAAAACGTACCTTTTCGGGCTATACCTGGGTCCCTCCGGAATCGGTTAACCCTTATTGATTATATATGGTTTTAGTTATGTTTTCATTGTTTGTATTTCTCTGAATGAATTGTATTGAAATGTGATGTAAGTCGCTTTGGATAAAAGCGTCTGCCAAATGAAATAAAGTAAAGTAAGTAAAGTAAACAGCTGACTACTCATTTACGTCCAGCCGGCAACTTTATTATATACATTTTTTATTTGAATAAAATAGTTTTGATTAACAAGTTGCGATTCACTACGCATGTATGTTTACGGCCACTAGCCTCCACTTTAAAACAAAGCCAGCATGATGATAGAGAAACGTGCCTGTCTGTATCAGTCCCATCCCCACATGCTCTAGAACAGGGGTTCCCAAACTTTTCCATATAAGTACCACTATGTACCAAACCAAATTTCCCAGGGACCCCATCCACTAAATAATCATATAAGGCTACTACCACACACACACACATACACATACACACACACACACACACACACACACACACACCTGCCAACATTAGGTGGTGAAAAAGAGGACACCTTTGAAAATGTTTTTGTTTCCCTCGCCAAAATTTTGCCTAACTTTGGAGCTACCTTCCTCACACACTAGCATGACATGGTTGGTACAAACCGATTCCTTATGTCTAGTTTCATATGATACCAGAAACTTCACTCTGGCTTTAAAACTGAGCCTGCTGCATGCAGCCTCTCAAAATTGTGATGTTTTCCAAATATCGCGATATTTCATAAAATCGGCCCAAACTGTTAAAAAAATAAAAAATAAAAAATCTATTATCTGGCGACTGTTCCACGGACCACAATTTGGGAACCAATGCTCTAGAACAGTGGTTCTCAACTGGTCTAGCCTCCGGACCCACATTTTTCCTTAGTCACGACCGTTTTTTTTTAATACCACTCAAATTTATTCCACAGAAAATAGTGCAGTAATACACAATGCCTTCATGCACCGTTAAAAACATGAAATGAACAAAAAAAGTACAACAACATTTCAACTAGGGCTAAAAACCCAGTGAAATAAAAAGGCAGATGTATCTTGAATTACAGGCCTACGTTACTGTATGTTTTTTAAACGAGTTAAACTGGTGATGCTAATCAAGTTTCAAGAATCGTAATCTTTCACAAAAACAAGTTGACAACAACATTTGGGGATGTTCGGATTTCCCCCTTCCCCACGGGCATCCTTCCCCATGGGCATCCTTCCCCACGGGCATCCGCCATCCATTGAAAATAGCTGCTCTAGAATGTGCCAGAGGCCACCAGATTTGGGCTTTTCTTTTACAGCCAAAAAGTTTCTCAATGCCCCCGGATCCCCCTAACTGGCTACTTTCTCCCCACTGCCTGGCTACTCCATATCCTTGTGGAAAAGCCCTGTAAACTACCGTAGTCCCTATATGTTACAAAAGCTCCACGTCAACGCTGGTCACCCCCCGGAGCATATTCTGGGCCTCCGATCCCAGCTGGGTCCCTGGAAGCCGTTCCTGGATCTATCGCCAAGTGATGACATCATCACCGCACCGATGACATGACAATGGGACCTGTGGCATCAGACATCACTGGCGTTCCCGACCGATGATGTCATAACCAGCCAGACAATGCCAGACAATATGGCAATATGATATCATCGAAGCTGCGACGTTATGACATCAGCAGTGATGTCATATGCAAGGGCGAGCGAGGGCTATATCAAGCAACGCACACTCTACGTTTAGACGTTGTCGATGTTTAACGCTCAAGGCTCCATCATGGATCCATCATACTTCTTGTGGAACTGGAGCAGCTCCCATCGGAGCGATGCACCGGGCCCACATCCAGGCCGAGAGACAGCCGGAGGTGCTCAAAGACCAGACCATCTAGGTCTAGAGCGGGAATGGCGGTGGGAGGTCAACATGTACTGTACCTATACGACAATGCAAGCTACAAGATATGAGCCAGCCTCATACCTCATAAGAGGGAGGAGACCAGCTCCGCTCCGGACTCCGACTGGACCTCCCCTATTATTAGGTTCTACGAACCTACCCGTGCATCCGTAAACCCCCGAGAGAGACCGCAAGCTCCACAAGCCCGATCGGGAACTCTCTAACACTAGTTAGGATAAGCTATTTTGGAGGATTTTCCTTTTTTTTATCATAGTGAGGAGGAGAGGGTATTGTGTGTGTGTGTGTTATAGAAACACACACACACACACACACACACACACACACACTAGGGCTGTCAATCTCCCTCTATAATCAAATTCGAATTTCAGTGCTTTATACATTTTAATATTCGAATTATATTAGAATATTTTAATTAATTTTTAATTGAATTAAAAAAAAAAGTGAATTGTTGTCTTCTCTTATGTTATGTTCTGATTCTAAATATAGCTGAATCTTTGGGTTTGACCAAGTAAAACTTTTTCTAAGCATTTTACCAAATGTAGATGGAAAAGTGAATGGTGGATGAATATTCAAAATAATATTAGGCTTATCACAAATAGTCCAGCAATGATGTTTATTTAAGAAAACATGTTCCTTGTACAATGTACATACATTCATTGCATTAGAAAATAGGTCAGATAACCAGAGCTTAGTTAATATTCATCAGTGATGTATTGGTGCTGTCTGAAATGCTAAAATATAATTGATATAATTGAATAATAATAATTGAATAATTGATAATAAAAAAAGACACAGCCTTTGTTTGAGCTCCTTATCAATAAACAAATAAGTAAACTTTGCCAAAACAACAATGAGCCATGAACAAAAAAAAATCAGTCACGTATTGCACTTAAGAGCTACAGGTTCAGTATAGCAGTATAGCAGCTTCAACAGTCAACTTCAGTTAACAATGAATGAACATACATTTTAAGAGCTACAGGTAGGTTTACATCAGTATAGCAGCTTCAACAGTCAACTTCAATTAACACTCTTTTCTTCAAGTATGTTGTCAGAACTTGTCACTGTTCTAGTGTTCTAAAAAAAATAAAAAAAATAAAAAATATTAGTTTTTAAAAAATAATAATAATCGAATTTCGTTCATAATTATTAAATTCGAATAATATTCGAATATCAAAATTTGTTTCAACATCCCTAACACACACACACACACACACACACACACACACACACACACACACACACACACACACTCTCTCTCTCTCTCTCTCTCTCTCTCTCTCTCTCTCTCACACACATACAGTACAAACCACCTGTCCTAATTGATCATTTTACCTGGACTACAAACTTCCAGGCACTGAGCTGGGTCCAGACACTATGGGCTCTCTACAGGCAGTCAGAGTTGAGTCAGAGTAGAAGGCAGAGCTTTTTTATTGCTGCTTCTAATCAGCGGCTGCATCCCTCTGCTCATTAACTAGACACACGCTAGCCTGAGGCTAACGGCCTCATATGTCAACCACGGATAAAGATGTCATCTTCTGCTCGACTGAGTAAACTGCTATTAAAAACAGATGTAAATGGACGTTCAAACGATATTCAAATGGGGAGACAACAGGGAAGCTTGAGGCCTGAGGCGCTTGGCCTCATCGCTACCCCACATTCCTTTGTCGTGGCAAAAGAAATGGAGATTTGAGAATGGAGATTAATACAATATCTTTAGCACTTTATTATAAAAGACACGAAAGACGGCTGTGAAGCCAAATGTTCACATACAATAAGTAGGGCGATGGGTGAAACTCTGCTACGGTACTGTATTTAGCTTTGCATTTTGGGATGGCAGCTCTATGTGGTTGGGGGTTGAACATCCTGTAGGTAGCAGGCATGAACTGTATTAGGTATATATATATTAGGTATATATATATATATATATTAGGACTGTCAAACGACTAATTTTCTTAATCGCGATTAATCGTGCGATTAACTATAATTAATCGCGATTAATCGCGTCTTTGTACCGCATGTTTAAAATGCTATTATTTTGCATTGCAAAGCATTTTTTATTAGATATTAATAATTATTACCAGTGTGTCGTTGGGAATCAAATGAATGCAAATAAATGTACTTTGTGATCTTGAATTTTAGATTTATTTTCAATTCAATAGAAGTGCAATGTAGACAGGAGGTCACAAAATGTCTACAAAATGCATCTTGAATAGAAAATAAATGCACAATAATTGTAAACACTCCAAAACCGATACTTCCGGCGGCGGCGCTGTGGAGCAGTCGAAACCCAAAATGACACAGCCGAAGAAGGCTGTATCTGAGCTAAAAACTTTGGCAATTCCATGTGAACAATGGCTCGGTATTGGAAACTGTGTATTGATAACGTGTATATCGCGTGAAGCCATTGGAGCCGACCTCCCAGTGGTTAGAGGACCCGCGCATCCGAGACTCTGAAGGAATAATGAGTGAGGAGTCTCGCGCTAGCTAGCTGGCTGCTAGCTACTTTTAGGTGATCGCTCGCCTCAAACTCGATGTACTTCGGTGATATTTTAATTCCGTTTTTCACAAGGTGCAAACTACGGCTCTTGACTTATCCACTGTGTCATTTGGGAAGTAAAACGATCCATTTAAAAGTGTATTGCTGTCGTTCTCTTCCATGCAGTGCCTGCACAAGCAGGAGACAGGAAACCGAACGGCTTGACTACAAGTACGGGGCGACGAAGGGACAAAATAGCGGCATGCGATTAACGCGATTAAAAAAAAAACGCGTTATGATCGGTGCACGTTAACGCGTTAACGCTGACAGCCCTAATATATATATATATATATATATATATATATATATATATATATATATATATATACATGGGGCGCTTGTCATGTCAGCCAATAGGAGCAGAGTGACACCAGTGGCTGTGATTCAGTGCTATTGAAGGGCATTGTCAGCAGCTTTGTCCATTATGAGCCATGGCTGCTATGTTCAGACACAGGCATGTAGACAAACCAATGAAATTCTATCTCACCAACTAAAAATGAAAGCTTATACAATTGACAGTGCCATCGACGAATAGGGCTTATTTGTATAGGGCTTATTTGGCAGACATTGACATTCTATGACAAGCTATCTATTCTCAGCAAACCGTTTGGAGGCAGCTGTGTAAGCACTTTCTCTATCGGACAAAATGTCCAATGAAGTCAAAACTTAGCAGGCAAATCTCAGGCACAATATCATTCAAATATGCACTGTGTGCCTGTGTGTTTTTATCTGGAGTGGGTACGTGCGTATACGGTACGGGCGCATGGGGTGTCATAATTAGCCGGTACTGGAGTCAAGCTATTAAACGGTACCCCCGATGGCTGTGCGTTTACAATGCTATCATTGGCCTCCTCTCTGGCCAACACTAAATGAGCCAGTGTTGAGCCTCAGCTGTATAATCATGAATATTCATCTCTCTGTCTGTGTCTGTGTGGAACCTCTGTGTGCGCGCCGCACTGGCAGGCATTAAGGAAGCTATTACTACCCGCTCAATCACAAATCCTGACTTTGGATAATAAGTCAAGCTGACGACAATTCCACTTATCGCCAAACCTCAACAAAACAGCCGTTGTTTTGGGGACCAGAAAAGAAGCTAGCCCTGTTCCCAGTCACAGGCTCTTTTTCCCCCTTCAAAGATGAGAGTGGCAGGTCAGGGTTATCTTACTGGTTCCTGTATACAGACCAGAGTGGCAGGTCAGGGTTATATTACTGGTTCCTGTATACAGACCACAGTGGTAGGTCAGGGTTATATTACTGGTTCCTGAATACAGACCAGAGTGGCAGGTCAGGGTTATATTACTGGTTCCTGTATACAGACCAGAGTGGCAGGTCGGGGTTACCTTACTGGTTCCTGTATACAGACCAGAGTGGCAGGTCGGGGTTATCTTACTGGTTCCTGTATACAGACCTGAGTGGCAGGTCGGGGTTATCTTAGGTTAGGGGGCGGGGATAAAAAGGCCAATGCCCATAGTGGCACTTCTGGACGAAAGCAGTCATCAAAGAGAAAGACCTGGGGGATGAGGGAGTATGGAGAGGGGAGAGAGGAGACACCCCACCCTTCCAACACACACG
>NC_139623.1:45422086-45449586 GCF_964638095.1 Poromitra crassiceps
GAGATACACACCGCCATCCCCACCATAGTCTTGCTTGCCAGACTCTCTCCCTACAACGGGGGAGAGTCTGGCTGTTAATACCTCCACTCTGGTATAGCGGGGGGAAAGGCTCTGTTTAGATAGACAGTTTGGCCATGGAGGGAGTGGAATGGAAATCCATATGGTCGCAGCCGGTCAGTCAGAACGGGTCGGAACCAATGGCAGAGTTTGCAGGGAGCGGAAAGGGATTTTCTACCGCTGCCGACTGAAATGGTCGGCACCAATGGCAGAGCTTATACCAGCAGCCTGTTTCCACGCAGCCAGACTCTCCCGGCAGGGAGGGAAGTCTGGCAAGCGAGACTAATAAAACAAGACAGGTGTGCAGTTTGTGAACGATGCATTAACTCCACATGCGGGCACACACAAGGTTGATGACTCACTCACTGATGATATCATCACTGATGACATCACAACTGCACGAGTGATATCATCACTGATGACATCACTGCTGACATTACACCTGTCATGGCAGCTGTCATGACACCTGTGTCTTCACCTGCGGGGCGCGGCACAGCTGCGACCCGCGTCCAAGCGCACTTGTTTCTCTCTTTATTTTATGTTGAATGACGTTTTATGTTGAATGTCATCAAAACGGTGAGCACGGGAATATGTCTACGTACAAGTGGTGAATTATTTGTTTTCTGTTGGGAGGACTGTGGTTGCAAGTGCAACAAACACAGCAGACACGCTGGAACATGGATCGGCGTGTGAACAAAAAATGTCGAGTGGGGAACACCCGCCCTGCTCTCGCATACAGCAGAGAGGTTTTGCTTGAAGTGAGATACTCTGCAACTCAGGGGACTGCACGGGACCGTGGCTTGTGCCTGACACCGGGGCTCCTAGCCCACATCCCGTCGGAGCTGATAAGACCAGGCCGGCGAAAGAGACGAGGAAGGAGGCACACAAGGCCACCACTTCCATCTGTGATCCTCACAAACCTGCGCTCGATAAACAACAAAATGGACGAGATCCGCGCTTATACGAGGTACTGCGCAGATTTTCGGGAGGCATTGTTGTTGTGCTTCACGGAAACGTGGTTACATTTTGTTACTTTGTCCACACGCTGCAACAACAACATCCAGAGGCTCCAGTAATTGTCGCGGGAGATATGAACTAGGGATGGGCATTTCTAGCAAAATCACTATTCGAAATTCGCAGGCCAAAGTCGACTTTTAATCGAAATGCGAAAATAAAAATTAAATGTAAAAAAAATTAAAAATCAATACATTTTTATTTTTTATTTTTTTTGTGAGTGAAATGTTGCATTGTCTCCCCTGATTCTAAGTATAGTCGAATCGCTTGGTTTGAGCAAGTAAAACAATTTTTATAAGCATTTTAAGCAAGGTTTATGGAAAAATGAATGGCGGATGAAATCCCATGAAGAGGGAGAGGTTGCTTATAAAAATTGTTTTACTTGCTCAAACCAAGCGATTCGACTATTCTTAGAATCAGGGGAGACAATGCAACATTTCACTCACCAAAAAAAAAAAAAAAATGAATTTCGAATTTCAATAATAAAAGTCGACCTTGATAATAACAACGATTATTCGAAAATTCGAAATTCGATGCCCATCCCTAATATGAACCAATGCAAACTGGACATAACGATGCCGGGCTTCAGGCAGTATGTGAAGGGGGGAACGAGGAGCGTATGCGTCAAGAATAAGGCCACCAATAGCAAACTCGGATCATAACGTGGTCCATTTGGTACCAACTTCTAAACCCAAATTGAAGAGAAATAAACCAGAGAAAAAAACAATAAGGGTCTGGTCACCGGACAGTATAGAGGAGTTAAAAACATGCTTAGACTGTACTATGTGGGAGGAGTTTCAGCAGGGCTCCCTGGATGAGACAGCTACAGTAACAACAGACTACATAGAATGATGTGTACAGTCAGTAATACCATCTAAGGAGATAAAAATATATCCAAACAATAAGATGTATGTAACTAAGGATGTAAAGCATATAATGAATTTAAGGAGGATTGCCTTTAGGAATAAGGATATAAGGGAATTAAAGCGTTTAGAAAAAAATGTGAAGGAAAAATTACAAGACGCTAAACGGGCACATAAGCTACAGTTAGCAAAGGCTTTTAAAAGTAAGAAGACCAAACAGTTATTGGACACCATGAAAAAAAGCATGACAGGACGGTCAAACACCAGGAAAGCTTTGGTGGCAGATAATGATGAAGATTTCGCAAACCAGTTGGACAGTTTCTTTGCCAGGTTTGAAAATGTGTGTGTGTGTGTGTGTGTGTGTGTGTGTGTGTGTGTGTGTGTGTGTGTGTGTGTGTGTGTGTGTGTGTGTGTGTGTGTGTGTGTGTGTGTGTGTGTGTGTGTGTGTGTGAGAGAATCAGGTAGGGAATGTTATCAATTCAGTCTCACCTTTGCAGTCTGAGAGAATTGACATTACGGTGGAGCAAGTGAGGAACACTTTTCAACATCTGAATAGGAGGAAAGCCACAGGACCAGATAATCTCAGTGCTTTCATTTTGAAATCCTTTGCAGCGGAGCTTGCACCTGTGTGGCAGCGGCAGCCTATTTTTCAGTGTTCAATGGACACTCATATAATTCCAACAAAGTGGAAGACTTCACACATAATACCTCTTCCAAAGAAAACATGTCCAAAGGAACCTGGCGATTATCGTCCTGTGGCTTTAACTCCGATCGTTATGAAGGCATTGGAGAAAATTGTGGTTGGGGGAGCTTGCCAAGTCCATTGGTGAAAGATTAGACATCTATCAGTTTGCATACAAGCAGAACCGCAGCACAGAAGATGCAGTGGTAAATCTGACGCACCTCATTTTGAAGCATCTAGACAAGCCTAAAACTACAGCTAGGGCTTTATTTCTAGATTTCACATTGCATTCAATACGATCCAGCCAGAGCTCCTGCTGGCCAAAATGGTTTCAAATGGAGGTTAATCCTTATCTGATACATTGGTATCATTCATTCCTCACAGAGTACAGCTAGTTAGAGTCAATCAGACCACTTCCACTCCCATCTTCACTAACATAGGATCACCGCAGGGAAGCGTGAGCTCACCATTTCTTTTCACAATTTACACAGACGACTGTAGAACTGCAGGTCCAAACACATTTATACTCAAGTCCGCAGACGACACTACATTGTTGTCTCTGCTGGACACCAAAGACGACCCCAGCATCCATCAGGAGCGGACAGATAGATTAGTACAGTGGTGTGAAGACAACCCACTCATCATAAATGCAGTGAAGACAAAATAAATCATTTTTGGTGTTAAAGAGAGTGAGTATCCTCCTCCAGTTACCGTTCAAAACGTACAGATTGAACAGGCCTCTGCATATAAATATCTCAGCATCTATGTGGACACTGCTCTATCCTGGAGTGCTCACATAGACTACATTTGCAGTAAGGTGCAACAACGTATTTACTTTTTAAGAAGACCACGGTCTTTTGGAGCGAACACACAGATCTTGCTGCTGTTTTTTCAATCGATTGTGCAGTGTTATGCTGTATGGGAGTAGTAAATGGTATAGCTGTCTGTCTGTGCAGTTTAAAACTAGACTAGGCAGGTTAATCCGCATGTGCTCGAAAATTGTCGGACAAACACTTGAAAGAAACTTTCAAAAAGCACACAAGAAGAATGTTGTCTCTAGCAGGTAGCATAATATGTGACCCAACTTTTGAGCTGTTGCCCTCAAACAGAAGATTCAGAGTCCCACAGGCTCGCTTAAATAGACTGAGCAACTCTTTTGTGCCCCAGTCTGTCAAACTGTTCAATCAGGTTAGAGGCTCTAGGTAGGGACTAAGGAAGCACTGCAGCCACTTTTCTTGTCTCTTGTTTTTGGTTTTTGTTGTCGATTACGTGTATTGAAGTTCCACAGTATGTAGCACTTTGATGATGGTGATGTCGTTTGTATTGTACACCTGTATGTATTTATGAGAAACAAGTGTCTTAGGATGCAAGACAAATTTCGGACTCTGTCTGACAATAAAGTGATATCTTATCTTATCTTATATCTTATCTTATTATCATTGATGACATCACTCACTGATGACATCACTCCCTGATGACATCTCATCTATGACATCACTGATGACATCACTCACTGATAAAATCACTCACTGAGGACATCATCACCGCTGACGGCACAATTGCTCGAGTGACATCACTGCTGAATCAATACGCCCCCCACATATGACATCACTGACCAGGCCACCAGGCCGAGCTGCCTAGAATTGTATGACATCATCATTGATTTGCAGTCCATTGATTTATGTTGACATCACAATTGGTTGAGTGACATCACTGATGAAGTCACAATAGCTCAAGTGACATCGTGATCACTGGTGACATCCCCAATTCTATGTTGGGGTCCTAGCCTCTGTAGGGAAGGATTTATGACATCACTGATAGTGTTGTCATAAATCCTTCCCTGCAGAGGCTATATGTAGGACCCAAAATAATCGCAAATCTTTGGAAACATGTCTAAGGTCCCAGCAGTTGGTATCGATCTTGGGACCACCTACTCCTGTGTGGGTGTGTTCATGCATGGCAAAGTTGAAATCATTGCCAACGACCAGGGCAACAGGACCACACCCAGCTATGTGGCCTTCAATGAGTCTGAGAGGCTCATTGGAGATGCAGCCCAAAATCAGGTTGCCATGAACCCAACTAACACAGTCTTTGATGCCAAAAGACTGATTGGCCGCAGGTTTGATGATGCAGTTGTCCAGTCGGACATGAAGCACTGGCCATTTACAGTCGTTAATGACAACACTCGCCCCAAGGTTCAAGTTGAGTACAAGGGCGAGACAAAGTCCTTCTACCCAGAGGAGATCTCCTCCATGGTGCTGCTGAAGATGAAGGAGACTGCTGAAGCCTACCTCGGAAAAGCTGTAAAAAATGCCGTTATTACCGTGCCCGCCTACTTCAATGACTCCCAGCGCCAGGCCACCAAGGATGCTGGCACCATCTCCGGCCTCAATGTTCTGCGTATTATCAATGAGCCAACCGCTGCTGCCATCGCCTATGGGTTGGACAAGGTTGGGCCTGAAAGGAATGTTCTTATCTTTGATCTTGGTGGTGGCACATTCGATGTGTCCATCTTGACGATTGACGATGGTATCTTTGAGGTCAAGTCAACTGCCGGAGACACCCATCTTGGTGGAGAAGATTTCGACAACCGCATGGTCAACCACTTCATCGCCGAGTTCAAACGCAAATACAAGAAGGACATCAGTGACAACAAGAGAGCTGTCCGTCGTCTTCGCACTGCTTGTGAAAGGGCAAAGCGCACCCTGTCTTCCAGCACCCAGGCCAGCATTGAGATCGACTCACTGTATGAGGGAGTTGACTTCTACACCTCAATCACCAGGGCTCGCTTTGAGGAGCTCAATGTGGACCTCTTCCGTGGCACCTTGGACCCTGTAGAGAAGTCACTTCATGATGCCAAGATGGACAAACGACAGATCCATGAAATTGTCTTAGTCGGTGGCTCCACCCGTATCCCCAAGATCCAGAAGCTGCTGCAGGACCTCTTCAATGGCAAGGAGCTGAACAAAAGTATCAACCCTGATGAAGCTGTGGCATGTGGAGCTGCTGTCCAGGCCGCCATTCTGTCTGGTGACAAGTCTGAGAAGGTCCAGGACCTGCTTCTGCTGGACATCACCCCTCTGTCTCTAGGTATCGAGACAGCTGGAGGCATCATGTCTGTCCTGATCAAACGCAACACAACCATCCCCACCAAGCAGACCCAACAATACAACACCTACTCTGACAACCAGACTAGTGTGCTCATCCAGATTTATGAGGGTGAGCGTAGCATGACCAAAAACAACAACCTGCTTGGCAAGTTTGAGCTGACGGGCATCCCTCCTGCTCCTCGTGGTGTTCCTCAGATTGAGGTCAAATTTGATATTGATGCCAACGGTATCATGAATGTCTCTGCTGTCGACAAAAGCACTGGCAGGGTGAACAGGATCACCATCACAAACGACAAGGGTCGTCTAAGCAAAGAGGACATTGAGCGCATGGTCCAGGAGGCTGAGAAATACAAGGCTGAGGACGACGTACAGCGTGACAAGGTGTCGTCTAAAAACTCCCTGGAGTCTAAAGCCTTCAACATGAAGTCGAAGGTGGAGGATGAGACATTTGCTGGCAAGATCAGCGAAAAGGACAAGAAGAAGATCTTGGAGAAGTGCAATGAGGTCATCAGCTGGCTGGACAAGAACCAGACTGCAGAGAAGGATGAGTACGAGCACCAGGAGGAGGAGCTGGACAAGGTGTGCAACCCCATCATCACCAAGCTGTACCAGAGTGCTGGTGGTATGCCAGGGGGCATGTCTGGTGGCTTCCGTGGTGCAGGCTCCGCACCTGGTGGCAGTGGATCCTCCGGCCCTACCATCGAGGAGGTCGACTAAACATCCATCGCTTCAGCAGCTACCTCCCCCCAATAGATCTGTTCACAACACAAGTTAAGTATCCCAGTGGTAAGACATCACTCACTTGAATGACATTGATGACATCATCATTAATGACATCACTCACCAATGACATCACAATTGCTTGAGTGACATCACTGGTGACATCACAATTGCTCGAGTGTGATCATACGAATATATTATGCCCCCCACATCTATCTATCTATCTATCTTAACACATTGAGTGCCAGCGACGCCATATGGCGTCATTAGAAATTTACCGTAGGCTGCCAGCGACGCCAAGTAACTCAGTAACTCGAAATTGTTTTTTTGACGGGGGGGTGTCGATCTATGCCTCTTACATCGCCTCTTACAATATAATAGCTATTGAATGTGTCTAACCTATTTTACAGAACCCTTAGGTGGCGACAGCGCACTCCAGATGAGAGAAAGTGGAGTAAAACCATAGAGTAAAACACACAGAAGAAGTCGTTTGGGAAGAGGAAATCGCATCGCATCCGTCCGTATGCAGCTGCTTCATTGAAGCATAACGTAGCTGTGCCCCTGCAGCAGCCAATCTGCTGTCACAATTGAGCACCTCGTGTCCGCTGCAACAGTCTATTCGCATGATCAGCCGTGGAGTTCTCAACTGGAAGCATGGTGACATACACGCGGGTGTAAAAAAGCTGGATCTAGCGGAGCGGACTTTTCACTGCTGAGCAGCACACGCAGAGCAAACACACTCACAGCAGAGCGGAGCAGAGCAGAGAGATACTCCTCCCACAACGGGGGGGGGGGGAGGGAGGAGGAGGGGGGGAGGTGGGGCACGCAGGACACTACAGCATACAACAGACCCAGGCACTGCAGCATTACATCAGAAAATATTAGCAATGAGTCAATGATGTGCTTGAAATGCTCCCTTTCACAAAAGGGTCATTATCTCAGCTCGTAGAAAAAAAGGGCTGTTTTTGGTCTAATCAAGCTATCTTCTCCGGCTCATAACTAAAGAACGGAAAATGGGATCAATAAACTTTTTTTTGCAGGTGATAGAAGAGAGTCTCATCGTTATTTGTGCGTGTTCAGTGTTTACATAGTAATTATTAAAGAAATTATATGACTGTTTTAAAATGCATTGCGGCCTATGTGGCACAGTACAGCACCTTTTGCCCAAGGGCCGTGGCACTCAAAGTGTTAAAAGGGCCAGCTCGGCGAGCTGCAGTGTGCGCGAGCACGCGTAGCAGGCGAGCCTAGGAATCGAGCGTAGCACGCGAGATGCCTACTTCATTATATTTTGTTTTATTAGGATCCTCATTAGCTGGTAAATTGATGAAAAAATTAACTATTAACTATAAATTTATAAACTATAAAATAACTATAAATGTTTAATTTTTTGGTATAAACAAACAAGGCATCAGCAATTTTTACACTGCACATTTGACTTCGGCTCTACCCACATAATCAGCTGTGGTGCTCATCCCACACATGCAGGATCCTTACAAATGTGAAGGGAAATAATAGCTGCTGCACAGCAATGGGTCGTGGCCGGGCAAGTCTCAAGGCTTTGAGCTAGAGGTCTTCGGGTATGCCCGACCCCCCCGAATACCCGAGGTTCCGACCCGGACCCGGCCGGGTCTGGGTCCATTCAAAAGAAGTGCCAAACCGCTTGACCAAACCCTTAGAAAAGTCATAGCACACCTGTCCTCAATAAGCCGCATGTTTTGAGTTCGGACATGTCTATGTGGCGCAGAAATTGTGGGGGTTATTACGCGCCAAAAAAGTGGCTGCTGCGCAGCAATGGGTCGTGGCTGGGCAAGTCTCAAGGCTTTAAGCTATTATGACATCACAATTGCTCGAGTGACATCAGTGATGGCATCACAATTGCTTGACTGATGACATCACAAATACAACCTAATTGCCAAAGGTAATTAAGGTAATTAGGCTATACACGGGGCCAGAATTCAACGTTTTGATGCACTGTGGGCTAAATTTTTGACCGATCGAAAATCTGTTTCGATACTTTTGTGTAGAACAGTCTAACGATGCAGATACTGAAGTTTGGTGTCGTTTGAAGAAAAAATGTGGGAGGAGTAGGGTTTAATTCGTTTTTGCAGTTTTTGCAGTTTTGCGGTCTTTAGACTTCATAATTGGCCATAGGTTGCATTGTACAAAAGCTTCCCCTCATTTAGGCGCACATTTCGGTGAAAGCTGCAAAGCCGTAGCACGTATGCCTGATTTTTTATGATTTTTTTTTGTTTTAAACTTTAGACGGTCGCTGTAGTGCCACCGTTAGGACTATTGGCCCCAAATTCGTGTCAAAGACGTTTGGCATGGGACTGGACCTTTGTGCAAAGTTTGGTTAGTTTTCATCCATGGGAAGTCGAACTTCCCGGGAGGAAGAAAAATAATGGCAAATACAAGAAGTGGCCCTGCCGCTTCGCTGGCCCGGCCACTAATGAGCCTTTCCAATAAGAAGATACAATGCTGAGTATACAGTAACAGCAGCGATATCATCAACCACATACAAGTTTCCAATTCTTTTGAGAGGTTTATATAAAAAACACAAAAAAAGGGATATACTGTACCTACACACACTCACTCACTCACTCACTCACTCACTCACTCACTCACACACACACACACACACACACACACACACACACACACACATTTTAGTACCTTTATTTGTGTTCACATTTAGACAAAAAATCCTTGAACACAAACAATAATAGATGCACAAACAACACAAAAAAGGGATATACCTATACCGTACACACACAAACACATGCTCGCTCGCTCACTCACTCACTCACTCACTCACTCACACACACACACACACACACACACACACACACACACACACACACACACACACACACACACACACACATTAACATAATAATAATACAATAATTTACATGGTCAGTTTTGTATGTCCCCACAAAGGAAAGAAAGAAAGTAGCAGTGCACAGAGAGGCCATGCCGTTATCAGACACTGATATTTTGCGAGTTTCAGCACAGTGGTGAGTTTCAGCACAGTGGCACTGGTGCATTTAGAGGCATGTCCAAGTCGTGCTGTTCTCCGCAGCGTGCATCTGCCAGTTTGTGGGGCAAAAAGGTGCAATGGGCTTTAGTGCTATAATATTCACAGGCTTGGTCAGGGTGTAAGATTTACACAACCAATCAGTTTCCTGTCTCATCCCCTCTAATAGCGTTCGTGCGATGACAGCATGTTGCTATTCTCTGTGTGTAATTGGACATCTCCAAATACCACTCATTATAGATATCCACCAATAACACTTAAACACATTTATAAAGTGATTTGCAGCTTTTAATTGTTCAAACAGGTGACTAACGTGTCGACACTATTGTCATCGGAGTCAACATCACACGCAGAGAGAGCCTTGTTTATTTAGCCACGGTCAGAATCCTCAGCAGTTTATTGATTTGTTTATTTATTTACTTACATATTTTTTCTGGTGTAGGCTCGACTGACATCACATGCAGCGCATTGCTCAGAGAGAAAGAGAAAAACGGAAAGGTTCTGGAAAACATGGTCTCCTTTTCTTACCTACTTTGGAAGTTTAAAAGGTGTATAGAGGTGGGAGGGTTGACTTTCTGAGCAGACTATTATTGAGTTGGTGAGGATTTTAGCACATATGATTTTTTCCCCCTTTCCACTCTGGCATTAGTGGTATTACAAGAGTGTATTCTTACTTGGGTATGGGTATTGGTAACAGTATTTTCAGAATTAATTTGATCTTTTACTAACGTGTCTCATTTGGAATGTTTAAGTTGTTTTTTCCTGGATTTTCTTTCCTTTTTATGAGGATCCTCAGATGTGTGTGTGTGGGGGTGGAGGTAGGGGGTGGGTGGGGGTGGGGGTTGGTTAATATAATTTTGTTATGAATCCAATTGTTATTGTCAAGTGTCTATTTGAAAAATGACAATAAACAGATATTTAAAAAATAGAGAGAAAGAGAGAGAGAGGTAGACAGAGAGAGAGACAGGGTGAGAGAGAGAGACAGAGAGAGGGAAAGGGAGAGAGCTTGAGCGAGATCACAAACTAGTACTGCGCGGGTGTCAATTGCGGTAAGAAGTGGGCCAGAACTTGTCGAAACACAATTATTTGTGCTCCTCTGTACGATGGCAGTGCGCGAGGCTTTTCCTTGCACACATATTTTTCAGAGCAGCACGCCCGGGGTGCAGGTGGGAGCGCAAAGGTGCTTGATATCTTCCCGGGACCGGGCGCATGAGCCAGCACAGACACAAACGCTACCGCAAATGCCTTCTGCGCCGGTGTACGCTAGAGCCCGGTTTTTCTACATACAGCTGAAGGAGATACAGAGCCAACACTTTCATTGACATTTGTCTATTTGCTAAATGTAAACGTATTTTAGTCATGAAACAAACATAAACAAGACAAAGGTAACTGATGTAAGGTGAAAGTTTGCTCCTGTTTTTGTTTAAAAAGATAAGCCTGACTGCAGTGTGTTTGAGTTTGATAGAGGTATTGAGTGGAGCTCTCCATGGTGCTGAAACAGACAGACTGTCAAACTGGGGACAGCTTCAGCAGAGAGCCGACCACAGACGGAGAAAAACAATCGCGAAGAGGACAAAAGGTTAGGGGATTTTCAACTGAAAGGACCATATACCATGAGAAATAAACAATTGATAAGATAAGACTCGGACAAACAACGGTTTTATTAAAAAATAAAAACGGTTTTTAATACATATACTGCTTAAAAGAAATGCAAACAGCCGATCGTACATGCACATCTGGATTATTTATATGCTGACTGCATCGAGCTGGAAATATGGATTAGTTACATCTAAAAGAAATGTTAAAACCCAAATTCTCTTCAGAAAAATTAGAGACAACTCTTACTCTCTGAGAAACAGTACTGGCCCATGGATAAAGATGACAACAGAAACCACACCGCTGGCAGATGATATTGTCGATGTTTTGGGGAAAAATCAGATTTTAAGAAGAGTAGAAAAATGAATGGTTAAAATTCAGATATTTTTGCAGTGGCCTGCCGTAATGTGGGGCAGAGGGACGCAAAAAAACTTATTTTTTATGTATGTCTGTCCTTTGTGTATCTCGAGAACCGTTCGTCGGATCAACTTCAAACTTGATATGGGGGGAAAATGTCTATGGGGAGAAGAGGAGGGAGGGGAACGGGCACGGCACTAGTACTACTACTAATATTACTAATACCACCACTACTACTACTGCTGCTGCTGCTGCTACTACTACCACCACTACACCTACTATTACACTACTGATACTGTGTTTGTATTACTATGACTGTTACTACTAGTATTACTACTACTACTACTGCTACTACTAGTATTACCGGTACTGCCAGCACTACTACTAATAGTAGTAGGCTACTAGTACTATGACTAGTAGTCTATTATTACTACTACCACCACTACTACTACTACTACTGCTACCTAGTATGACTTCTTCCACTACTAGGCTACTAACTACATTTGTGATGGGGACGGTTTTATATTTATCTATTTGTTTAGTTGTTTCTGCTGTGTTCTGTTTTGACTGCCCGTGAAGGCCACACTAGTTGTGGCCTTAATCAAAGGAACTACCCTCACCTGTGCAGGCAGCACAGGCGCTGCGATATAAGGAGAAGGAGCCACAGACAAGAGAGAGTCCAGAGGAGAAGGAAGATGGCTGACTGACAGCAGGAGTCCAGAGGAGGAGCGGCTGAGATGGGGAGCAGCGTTTAGCCCTGCCTGCGGCTTGGGTGAGATGCAAGTGTGAGTGGCTTCGGCTGGGATGGCCGCTGAGTACCCCTCTCTCCTGGGCGCACCGTGGCGGATTCACGGGGGAGAAGGAGAGAGGGGGAAGGCCCGGAAGCCGCTCCACCTGGAACTGGGAGCCGCAGGCGGGGTGGGGCTCCCCAGTCTCTTACAGCTGCCGTTCCTCCTCAAGACGAGAGGGAGAGCGAACCGACCCAACGTGAGGCCAGCAGACAACCGAGGAGCACAGCACAGCACACCCCGAGACTCGGCCAGTCGGCACCTAAACCTGAAGCGCAGCAGCCTGTGTCCATTCTGCTCTGCAACTCCAGCCTGGGTGGGTAACGGGACACCGTTATCGCCCAGGAAAAGCGTGAGTACTTCCAGCATTGCGGCAGGCACATAACGAGGCCGGCTGCGGGGCCAGGCGAGTGTGAGGGGGGATTGGTGCTTTTTGTACAGAAGACTGGTGCTTGTTTCCGTGTCCCACCAGACGAGGCGTGGTCCCGGACCCGGACGCTGACGGCCCAGCAGTGTGGGGCTGATTTTAGCCGAGGCCAACACCACAGAGAGCTCTCATCAGTGGAGCAGGGGGAAGCTATTCAACCGCGGCAGAGGGGTGACGTCATGACTGACCCCTCTTTCAGTTAAGTACCCGCTCATCCCTTGCTCCGTTTGTTTTTATGGAGGCTGCCATTGTCTGCTTTTAACTTGGCTTTTAATTAATTGCCCTGGACATTTTATTCCTTTTTTTACTATTTTACTATTTATATTTGTATTACATTTTTATTCCACCGGTCCTGATACTTTTGCCATCTAGAGTCAGCCTATTTTTGACTATCTGCCAACCACTCAGGCCACTGTGTGTCCCTTTGAGTGCTATGTTCCCTAGCATACTCCCTAACCTAAACCGAGTGCAGTGATTTGCATGAAAGCTTAATACCTACGGGTTCCTGAGTGCATATACAGTTTGCAGTGAGCTGCAGTGTGCTGTGGCGTAGTGAAGACGTTACTTTCAAGTTGTAGTCTACGGGCCCTGGCAGTTTGACTTCTGACTCCGGGCCTGAGTGCTCTGGGCATTGGTGGTTGACTCCTGTGTTCTGGTCCCCCTAAGGAAAGCGGTGGACCGAGTGGGAAACAGGACTACCTCAGACCGGTGGACACAAAGACGTGGATGGACTTTGGGCTGGGTTTGGGGCACATTTTTATTAATAAACATTGTTACTTTTTCTACCTTGGTTTTAGTATTTTAATTCTGCTCAACCCTGGTGTAGCCTTTTAATAGAGTCCTAGGCTCTTGGCAAATCCTAGGTGGCGTTGTCAGACAACACTTTCAAAAAGATTGAGAATACAGTCCAAGTTGGTTAGTTTGGGCCATGTGACACATTTACCATTTATTACTTCTTCCACCACTAGGCTACTACTACTTCTACTACTACTACAGCTACTACTAGTATTATTACTAGCACCACCACCACTACTACTACTACTACTGCTACTACTCGAGGGAAAAGGGCCCACAGGAGGAGTGGTACCGTGGGCTTAATGGTTTGCGCTTGTTCTTTCTGTAGTGCTTTTAAAGCCCCAATAATTAAATGTACCAGGTCAATTTAACCCAAACAGTACCAAAGAGTCCAACAAGTGAACAATACAAGGGATAGCTAAATAGCCATGGATGATACATCATTTCCCACCTTGAAGCTCACCCCATATTTAGATTTGAATATTTGTCCCTGATGAGATATCATTTAAGTTCTAAGAACCGATCGGTAACGAGGGAAATGGTTTTGGCACCTTTTCCTGCTAATTTCTTTGAGGTGTGACTAATTGAGTCGTGGGTGCAAACCATAGGTGCAAACCCCAAGATGTCTCAGACTATCACTCCAGATGAGCCAGGCAGGCGTGCGATGGACATGTCTGTCACCGCTAACACATGGCACTAGACTGATCACTAACACATGGCACTAGACTGATCACTAACACATGGCACTAGACTGATCACTAACACATGGCACTAGACTGATCACTAACACATGGCACTAGACTGATCACTAACACATGGCACTAGACTGATCACTAACACATGGCACTAGACTGATCACTAACACATGGCACTAGACTGATCACTAACACATGGCACTAGACTAGACTGACCACTAGACTGATCACTAACACATGGCACTACTAGACTGATCACTAACACATGGCACTAGACTTATCACTAACACATGGCACTAGACTGATCACTAACACATGGCACTAGAGTCGACTGATCACTAACACATGGCACTAGACTGATCACTAACACATGGCAGTAGACTGATCACTAACACATGGCAGTAGACTGATCACTAACACATGGCACTAGACTGATCACTAAAACATGGCACTAGACTGATCACTAACACATGGCACTAGAATGATCACTAGACTGATCACTAACACATGGCACTAGACTGATCACTAGACTGATCACTAACACATGGCAGTAGACTGATCACTAACACATGGCACTAGACTGATCACTAACACATGGCACTAGACTGATCACTAACACATGGCACTAGACTGATCACTAACACATGGCACTAGACTGAGCACTGTATAAATTATGCTGTCCAAAATAGGGCAACGCTAAAAAGTGCTACTAACCACGACAGAGGATTCATCTGTTTGACCGCGTTGGATACATTTTTTTTTGTTTTTTTTTTGTTTTAGAAATCCAGTTATTGTATGCACTGGAGGGGAAAAAAACATGAATATTTTTAAGTGGTTGGTTCAACAGATGCATATGAGAACCAAGAAATCCAAGAGGTTATGATTTCTTATTACTGTCTTACAGGGCAGTAAATACGTCCTGCGTTTGTACTGGAAAATAGGGTGTGATTACATCACCTAGCAACAATTCCTCCAGGATATCCAAAGTGTCAGGAGACTAATCATACCCTCCCTTCTAATTGCATCAATCTACCTTGCCAGACGGCACACACACACCCACTCCAACCCTTGTGGTCTCAGTCTGTCCCCAGACAAGGCCCCAACCCCACTGCGGTACATAATGCTAAGCAGTGAAATGACTCCCCACAGACCCACCATCAGTGCCACTAGTGCCAGGCCCGCCAGCGGAGGGTTAAGTCAATATTGGGCGAAGCAGCTGCTCTCAGAGTACCAGTGTCTGCCTGTGTTCCTGCCTGGTCCCAGCCTGGTATAAATCACACACAGCAATTAGTGCCACACCGTCCCCCTGCCCTCATTAAACAACTCCGCCTGCTGAGCAAGCCCATAAACACAGACCTGGATGAGTGGAGGGAGGGATGGATGGATGCGTGGATGGATGGATGGATAATACCTGCAGAAAACCGCAGAAAGGCAGTGTATAAACGTTGTGATGTCAGTCAGTGTGACATCATCCACTCCATTGTGATGTCATCATTGTGATATTTGAGCCCCCCCACCCCCGCGCCTGCTAAAGCCTAGTGAACTTTTTGTGTGAACCAACTTTGTGTGGACAAGCTGCTGCAGCAGCTCACAGAAGCCGTTTTCCCACATGCGTACCGGAAAATTACCTGTAAGTCAATATCGGACATTTCCCTGAATTTCCCTTCACACCTTCACGCTCGCATGTGGGAATCTTGCAGCGAAATTGCCTGTATGTTGGGGGGCGGGGGGAGGGGGGAGCTTATTTGGGGGGTCGGGTTTAGATCAATAAGGTGTTTTCGGGTTGTCCTTGGGCTGCAAACTCATTTAAAGTATGCAAATCGAAGTTGTTTCTGACAAGAATAATGTCACGTTACTCCGGGACTGCTCAACCCATGACAGAGCCACTCTCCCCGGCTTGGCAGAGTGAAGCGCTCCGCCCGCGCGTCCCCGCTGCCTGGAGCACAGCGGCTCGTGCTCGTGCTCTAAAAGGCAGGCTCCCACACGCTGCTGCCTGGCCAGCAGAAAGTGCTCCAGACTCGGTGTGATAATCCTGTAACAGCATTTGAGCTTATTCAGGTAAGATATTAATAATGTAATGACACATTCAGCGATAAACTGTCTACAATGAAGACATGTGTCAAATATGACAACGTGGTGTTCAGTATTTTAAGAGCACGGGTTTTTTTTCATTTCCTGAAAAGTTGGCGATTTGGAGATAAGTGGCTTTCATTGCACAGCGACGAAATGCACGAAGCGAAATGTGGAAGTAGTTTGCTTTGATGTGCGCGAATGATTAGATGATGCAAGCTGGAAGTGAACGTTAAGCAACGTGTGTACACCTCGCCCATGATGAGAGAAGGACCGGTGTCGCGGAAAATGACTGGACCCGTTTCTCACTTGTATCCGCTATAGCGCATACCGCTCTTCTGACTGGCTCGAAACTGGTGAAATGTCCGCGACGACGGGGTCGCGCTTATCCCGGCACAACGACTTTCCCACATGAAGGCATTAGACCACGTTCCGGTCATTTAGCGGTACAAAGCGCATGTGGGAAAACGGCTAGAGAGAGAGAAAAATAATCTGTTTAAAGTTTTCCACTTTAAAGTCACTGGTGGATTGATACTCGGGTCTCAAGTTCTCTGACACTTTTTCTGCCTGAACAATTTGAAGTGACACGTCTACTGTATATTTTGCACAGTTCATTTGTAAACTGCCATGCGAAGATGGCAACTAAATGTAACTGAACGTTGTATATGAACGACAGTTACACATATTCAATCTTGTAGATTCCCGTTTTTGAATGGATTTTTGGTCTCACAGATCAATGGTGGGGGCAAGTGTGGCCTGTTACCACTAACAGTGTTCTCAGGTTTTGTGATTTCTAGGCCTTTGACTGCTATCCGTCACTTATTTAACGTACGTGAATAAAACAGCTTGAGCCGATTATCTAATTCATGACACATGCACTAAAAAAAAGTGATAATCAATGATCACCGAGGTGATTTTATCGTTCATCTACTGCATTATGCCCATAATCTGAAATATCCAATTAACCCTTCTATGTAATTTGGCCGACGACAGCTCGTGGAAGGACGGAAGCAGTGGTTTGGTGAGAGCAGAAATAGCCATCAGCACCCCTATTACCATATTGCTCTAAATTAGCACAATCACCGGGGGAGCGTTTAACATGCCACCGCCCAGAAAGAAGGGAGAAAAGGTCCCACAAATAATGTCAAAATGAAGGTAATTGATTTACATTCTGCCTTCTTTCTGATTGTGCTGCCGCTTGCTGTTGTGTCCAAAGTAATTAGGAGCTAATGAGAGAGTCATTGTTGGCCACTGGGCACGTGCAGTGACGCAGGGAAGAGAGAGAGAGAGAGAGGAGAGAGGGACAGAGAGAGAGAGAGAGAGAGAGAAGAGGGAGGGAGGGAGAGAGACTAAAAAGGAGAGAAGAGAAAGAGAGGGAGAGAGAGACCGCAAAGGAGAGAAGAGAGAGAGATTGGGAGAGAGTGAGAGAGACCTAAATGGGGGGAGAGAGAGAGACCGAAAAGGAGAAGAGAGTGAGAGAGAGATAGAGAGAGAGGGAGAGACCGAAAAGGAGAGAAGAGAGAGAGAGAGACCTAAAATGAGAGAAGAGAGAGAGAGAGAGAGAGAGAGAGAGAGAGCTCAGGTGCTGAATGACTGGCCTTGTTGAAAGGGAGAGACTGCCTGCAGCGATGCTGTATAGAATGGGAAGACCCCCCCCCCCCCCCCCACCCCACCCCATCCCCTTGGAAGGGGGAGGGGAAATGTGGGTGGAGCAGGTGGAGAACGCCGGTTAGCAGTGGTTTTACTGGTCCTGCTGTAAATGTAAGGATGGGGGGAGGTTGTCATTCCCTCTCATACCACTTCTTTTTCTATGTTATGTCTTTATTCCTATTTGGGGTTTTTTTCCCATAACTCCTTCTTTTCCCCCTTGCCTTGCCTTGCCTTGCCTGTCTGTTCTGTGGCGCCTGCATGGATAAAAAGAGAGAAAGCTGTGGCACAGCCATCTTCTGTTTCTGAAATGTGCATCCCCCAATATGTATACTTTCACCTCAATACCCCTCCACTCGTTCTCTCTCTCTCTCTCTCTCTCTCTCTCTCTCTCTTCCCCCCTCTCTCTTTGGCAGAGTGAGGCAGATTCTTCTCTTTAGGTGTACTGTGACTGAAGAGAGAGACAGAGCGAGCAAGCGAAAGAGAGAGGTGAGCTGGTTACTGTGGCAACCATGAGAGTGACTCCAATGACATGCATAGAGAGAGAGAGAGAGAGAGAGAGAGAGAGAGAGAGAGAGAGAGAGGGGAGGTGGAGAGCAGTGTGTGGAGGGCTGGGGTAGAGGGAGGGTGGAGGAGGTAGAGAAGAGCAGGAGGCAGATCAGAGGTAGGTGTCAGTAGAGGGAGGGTGGAGGAGGTAGAGAAGAGCAGGAGGCAGAACAGAGGGAGGTGTCAGTAGAGGGAGGGTGGAGGAGGTAGAGAAGAGCAGGAGGCAGATCAGAGGGAGGTGTCAGTAGAGGGAGGGTGGAGGAGGTAGAGAAGAGCAGGAGGCAGATCAGAGGGAGGTGTCAGTAGAGGGAGGGCGGAGGAGGTAGAGAAGAGCAGGAGGCAGATCAGAGGGAGGTGTCAGTAGATGGAGGGTGGAGGAGGTAGAGAAGAGCAGGAGGCAGATCAGAGGGAGGTGTCAGTGGGTTACTGTGCACAGAGCAGGAGGCAGATCAGAGAGTTACTGTGCACAGAGAGATGCACCCTCTTTTTGCTCTCCCCTGGCAGAAGAAAGGGAGGCAGAAAACAAAAGGAGCTGTCTTTTGAATGGTCGCTGTGCTGGGTTGGACTGTCAGAGAGCTTCCTACTAACAAGGGCACTTAGCTTGCTGCTCCCACTCCCAGACACTTCCTTACACACACTCTCTCTCTCTCTCTCTCTCTCTCTCTCTCTCTCTCTCTCTCTCTGCTGCATGCCTGAGACTATGCTGCAGATGAATGTGGGCTTGAATTTTATCATTATATTAGTTATACCGATTGTCAATCATACATGAGTTAATATCAACATTAAGATGAATAAAACTCAACTAAAATGCATGCTTTAATTTCATTAAATTACTTTGATACATTGGCACCTGGCTTGTGTAGAGGTAAAAGCACTCGTCTTCATCCAGGTTAAATTCCTGGTATAGCGGTACTTCTGGCTTGGACAGACACAATTGACTGTGCCTGTGGGTGGGAAGGTATTGGAGTCCAGTATGTGGTCGGTGCGCCTGTTCAGGGGGTATGGACTGGAGGAACTTGGGGGATAGCATGATCCCCCGATGAATGCGCTACGCCCTGCCCTTGAAACCCCTCGCTGTCAGGTGAAAAGAAGCAGCTGGAGGCTGCACATGTACCAGAGGAATCATGTGCTATAGTCTACAACTCTCCCCAAATCGGCAGAGGGGGTGGAGCAACGGCCAGGATAGCAGGGGTAATTGGCCAAGTATTCATATAAAAATACAATCGCCGTAATCCTGCTAGATTTACATGACAGCAATTATGCTGTCATGGATTTTGCTCCATTTCCCAATATAAACATAATATATAATATATACGGTAAATATATAAACTGTCATTTTGGGATGATGCCGATTAGCCTTTAAACCTTTCTGAAGGCATTATGACTTGTGATGATCGGGGGCGATGGGGGAGGAGGGGGGCTGATAGCAAGTAGCCTCTGACCTTATGACAGGAGCCCACAGAGAAACAGACTGCCAGAGACAAACAGTGCCATGGGGTGTGTGTAATGAATATGCTGCCCCCTGTGGTGGGGATGACCTTATAAACAACAACAAACTGTCACTACGGCCAGGCCTGCTGGGAGCTGCCCTCTGTGCAAGGGCAAATGGCCTGGAATTCATACAGGACTGCCAAACCTCGCAGACCAGACTGCTATTAGATATCTGAGCGCGCAGGCATGCTCCGGGGGGCGCTGGACTATATACCGTACACTCATTTTAACAATAAGCCAATCTCAATGAGCATTGTAACAATCCCCATGATTCATCAGCCAATCGCTGAGGCCGCGTGAGCACTGTGGTGGATGCTGCACACGATAGAAACCCGGGGATGGCAAAACATTTATTTTCTTTGTAAGTTGACTCGACGTAGCCTATTTACCCGAGCAGTTCATCAAAAGTCTCGTTGGCGCCAGTATGGTAAATGCGCTCCAACTGTGTACAGCGCAACGCTAACTAGTCCTTTTACTCGACAAGACAAGCCACGCATGCAATCTGTGTGATCTCAGCCAGGCGTTCAGAATGAAACAGCAGCCACTGCACGTGGGAAGAGACATCCTTATGTTTCGAGGGGGACTTTCATGTCACCATGAAGGAGATGAGAGGGGGGAAGGGGTGGGTAGAGGGTTAGAAGTCAGAGTGAGGCATATGGCACCTTGAATTTTGGGCGATGAAAACTGACAGGTTAACTGAACAGTTGGCAGGGGGTGGTGAGAGAGCGGTAGGGGTGCACGGGGGGGAAAGGGTAGAAGAGAGGTGGAGGAGGTGTGTGTGCTTTTTGTGCTTGTGTGTTTTGGGTGGGAGGGGTGAGCGGGTAAGGTTGCTAAACACTCCCATCTGTTCGTATCCCGAGGCGCTACTAGGGCAGTTAGCTACTGTCTTATGCAGATGAGGCGCCGCCGCGCCGGGAGCCTTCCACTTAAGAGAGGAGAAATAATGATATAAATATATAAATATATTTGAATAATACAATGTGAAAACAAGGAGTGGCAGGGTCAAGCAGTTGCCTCAGAGCGTTTTTTTTTTTTTTTTAACTTCCCGGTGATCACAGCTCTTTCAGGATGTGCTCTCTCTTCCTCATTAGGGGTTTTGCCGTCCTCTGGGCCACAGCGCTGTCCCAGGAGATACATCTGCTTAACAGGGCTCCTCTATGCACAGTGACATGCGTTATCTGCGCTGTGGAGCTATGCTGGAATGCTAAGCCATACCATTCATGTGTGGGCTGAGTGTGATTTTCTTTTCTTTAAGATGAGCTGGATATTGGCGTTCATGATAAAGAACTCGGGCTGTTTTAAAGTAATAACAAAAGACATTTTTCATACAAATAAATGTCTGTTTTGCTACTCCCTTTTTGCCGACCTATATAACACAATGCTGATTAGTAAATCTATAGCCAGTTCGTGAAAGATTACATTGGCCATTGTCAGGTAAGTCTTTCCCGGGGGGGGAAATCCTCTGCTGCACAGGAAGTGATGTGTCTTACGTTTTATATTTCCTTTTTTGTGTGGATTACGATTTTAAGCAGTGCACTTTGTATTAGAGATGCTGCGATCCGATCATGTGATCGGATATCGGCGTGATATCAGCCAAAAAACATGGATCGGATCGGATCGGATTCCAGCGAAAATGACCGATCCAAGGCTCCGATATAAGCACTCCATTCCATGACTCCGCTCCAGGATTTCTATCCAGCATGCAGCAGCAGCAGCAGCAGCAGCAGCAGCACAAGCACAGAGGCCGCGTTGAGCCTAGGATGGCCAGGGCCAAAACGTCAGACACACCCGTCCTTAACCTATGTGCGATTCGAAATCACGCGTCCGCACCAGTTTGACAGTTTCAAATTATAACAAAACAACCACTATTGCAATACATGTCCCGCAAGGTTTCTGAGATTAGGGGAAAGTCTGAGCTGGCGTTACGCTAAACCAAACGTGGGGATGAGGCAGCGGATTTGTTTTGGCGTTAACGTTAGCTGATGGCTAACGTTAGCTAGCTGGTTAGGCTATCTAGTTGCAGGGCAGCGCTCCACAAGCTTGTTGTGACCAAAACCCCCGCATTTAAAGCATTTCATACTCCCAGAGCTGGCGTAAACCATAGAGAACCTCATGCATTAGCCTACTCAAAATGAAACGTCCAGGGTTTGTGTCTCCAAAATCAACTAACGCTAAACGTTACATGCAAGCTAATGTAGCTAGCTGCGGAGCACTCATGATCTATAAGGAAAACGAATGCGCACATAGCCTACATAATTGTCAACATCACATACATGTATTTTCTTTAATCTAGACTACAGGCATCATTTTTCAGTCAAAAGTGAAACGACACAGATATGATGGCGTATAGTGAGGCTTTCCATGCCTCACTATAGAACTGGCCCCATGCAAAATTCAGACCGCTTATATGTTGCCGTCATGCCAATAAGAGTCTAAATGTAATTTTTTATGTTTTATCTGCAGACTAAGCAGCTAGGCTTTCGGTTCTATAAAAGCCATTATTTTTTGTATTGACTATTGAGTGATACACTTTACTAAAAAAAATATTATATCACAATAGTGATGTCAGATTTGCTTAGGTCAGAGCTATGGAATATTAAATCATCCATCTCGCCCAGCCCTAATTTGATTGTTATGTTTTAGTTTTACATCAAATGAATTAGATGAACTAAATCGTTTACATACTATATTACCAAAGCACACACATACATACCTAACCCTAAAAATGTTTGTTGCCTGCTAGCTATCAGACAGCATAGAGAGACTTAAATATGTGCTGTATCGGTATCGGATCGAAATCGGTATCGAATCGGGTATCGAAATTTGATCGGAATCGGATCGGTTTTGAGCTAAAATATCGAAATCGGATCGGAATTGAAAAATCTCGATCGCAGCATCTCTACTTTGTATTACACACATCCTCTGAAAAGTAAGAGAGCCAAACTCTTATTTTCATGTATTTGCATGTGGCAACATGTGTCAGTTTGCACGGTCCTTCCTTGCTCATGTTTATAGTCAGTGTCAAACCAATCTGGGAACCCAGATATATTTGAAATATAGACTGTGGGACAGGCCTACTGTTTTTCCCAGCTTCCAGCGTGCCTCTCCTGCCACGTCACTTCCTTTTCCGTGCTCCACTGTTTACAGTCTAAATAGCAACTTGTGCCGCGACTTTAGTCATTTTCCACTGTTGTTTTAAGACGAGTTGACGTCTTCTATGCAGAGTGTTTATGCGTTAACGTTATTAGTGAATAGCCGAAACGCGTTTGTGTGTACTACACATGCATGCACAGACATAATATTACACACAGGACAGAGTGGCCAGCGGCACCAAAGCATTTGATTGGCTTGCAGCAGGGATGCCTTTTAGTGCCGAGGCCACTCATTAGATCCCGATTAGCCATGAAAGTACCCCGGTAACCTCCACTCAGCCAGGGCAATCAGCATGGAGAGGACAGCAATACCAAGAAGACTAAGCCCAATAACCAACATGCGTTGTTTTATATTGTAGGTCGTTCTTCACCGTGTTGTTCTTGGCAGCCGTCTGAAGGCGTTGCATGGCAGGTAGCCAGCCTAATCCTATTGGACAAGATGTGGGCTGGTGGGGCTCACACGAGGAGTCCCGTGGGGGTCAGGTTGTGGCTTTGTGGCTGGTCTGGTCCCGAGCCTCGTTTGCCTTAAAGACGCCAAACTCTGCTTGCATCCATGGCAAATAGTTAAGAGAGGAAATGCCACCACTTATTTTGAAAGTGTGCACTGGCACTGGCACTGGCACTGGCACTGGCACGCGAGGCTGTGTGGCATCGGTCACCCAAAAGCAAGAACAAAGCGGAGGACTGGGGGGGGGGGGGTTTTATGGGGTAGGCCTGTGCGATTAATTGAATTTGAATCTCAATTTTCGGCTTCTCACAATTATGAAAACAAGAGATAAAACCTTTTTTTTTTATACATTATTTATTTTCATTTGGGTATTTATTTATCACTTTTCTTTGTGTTTTCCCCCCAGTTAAATTGTATTTAAATTGAAAAGAAATTCAGTATTGAAAATACATGTTTTTTCAAGCTCAATAAATGCACGTTTTTGCCAAAGTCAATGAGTAATCACGTTAAATAATTGCGATCTCAATATCAGTCAAAAATAATCGTGATTATGATTTTTCTGCATAATCGAGCAGCCCAACTGGGCGGTGTGCCCCCACCAGTGCATCGGCTCTACAAGACACTCACAGACGAGTCGCCCGAGAAATTGGCAGTCCTAAGCTGCTGGCCGCTTGAACTCATTTATTTTCTTCCACTGTGCTAATTCCTACCATCTCCATATGTTGAGGGGTGGAGGGGAAGGGGGGTGTCAGGGATTAGGACAGCCGGTCTGGACATAGGCCTGGCTTGTATAATCATGTTGGAAGGGCCGGTCCTTATGAATCCTTGTCCCGTATGTGCCTCTAATCCAGGGTGCGGGTCCGTGGACCCCAGGGTACCCCGCTGTAACTCCAAAACACACCCCTCCTCGCCCTCTCCTCTAGGAAACTGCTGCTGCTACTGCTGCTAGCGCTATCAATGCAGCAGAGTTCACCAACCATGAAACCAGCAGGTTCATAATACAGTTTAGGATTTACCATGTACAGGACATGTGGGAGGAGAATTGTGCCAGAAGTCGATCCTTGAGATGATCAGGCCAGTAAATGTAAATAAACCTGTTACTGTAACTGTATTATACAAGTGATACTACAAAAAGCTCTTCAAATGATAGAGTTGTTAAGGATATATCATACATTATGAATTGGACTGGCTTGTCTCAGTCCATCCAAACAACACCTGTGTCCATGATTTGTTTGTGGAAATACTGTTGTTAGTACTGCTGATGCAAGTTAATGAGGAGAATAATGATTTATCTGCAACATGGAGTTATCTACAGTACATCGCAAATAGATGCTATAAAAAAACGGCAAAACGCATGGCCTGGAATGCATAAAGTGTACGCATTTGCCTAGAGAAATTCAACCAAGTTCCCGATAATATATCATAGCAGATGATAATTTGATTTGAAAATCTTGTGTTCATTCATAGATGAAAAGCTTGCTTATTAACAGGAGCGGGGTCTTACAGTAACTAATAATAATTAAGTGACAGCTGGCTTCCTTTAGTGGTTTTGGACATTGTCTTTAGCAAGGTCACATCATAACTTGTAATATAGCACTTTTTGCCCGCACCCCCTCCCCCCACCTCTCCTCATTAGCAGGTCTAATCCCTGAAGGCCCATCTGCCAGACACCAAGCCACAAAGCACACAGAGCAAACAAGGCTGGAAAGACACTGGCCCATTATAGGGCCTCTTTGAATGGGCTGACTGATCACTTACCGAGACAGTGTGTTTGCTCAAGCCCTACACAGGCACACAATAGTGCTACTACAGCGCCACTCTCTTTACACATAAGGAACTATATTTGACTTACAGGAGTATGATTGCAGTGGTGAGCACTACACCTGCTTCTTGTTGTTGTTGGGGGGTGGGGGGTTCATGGTCCCTCTCATATCCAGTTCCAAATACAGACTTCACATCATCAAGCATTGCACCTGCAGCCGTATCAGTCACAGTGGATGCTGCAGGATTTTAATCTCAGTTTTTTTTAAATAAAATGTCTGCACTAGTGCTACTGTATATAATAGGCCTGCACGATAAGAGGAAAGTCTGCGATGTGCGTTAAAATTGTTCAACATTGCGATGATAATATGACTTGCGAATAAACAAATATTGAATATTATGCATAATAGCCATACAGTATGTCAATGATTTAATACGGCTACAGTAACATATTGTAGACCCCAAACATTGAATAATAGCTTATGCCCACAAGCATGGCTCTCTGTTACTGACTCAATCTGACTGAAACTACACACACAGCGTGTTTGGGCTGTACCACACAGCGTGTTTGGGCTGTACCACACAGCGTGTTTGGGCTGTACCACACAGTGTACCACACAGCGTGTTTGGGCTGTACCACACAGCGTGTTTGGGCTGTACCACACAGTGTGTTTGGGCTGTACCACACAGCGTGTTTGGGCTGTACCACACAGAGTGTTTGGGCTGTACCACACAGCGTGTTTGGGCTGTACCACACAGAGTGTTTGGGCTGTACCACACAGAGTGTTTGGGCTGTACCGCACAGAGTGTTTGGGCTGTACCACACAGCGTGTTTGGGCTGTACCACACAGCGTGTTTGGGCTGTACCACACAGAGTGTTTGGGCTGTACCACACAACGTGTTTGGGCTGTACCGCACAGCGTGTTTGGGCTGTACCACACAGTGTGTTTGGGCTGTACCACACAGAGTGTACCGCACCGCTGCAAGGGAAAGGTGTGCGCTGGATTTACAACACAAGACAAAACGATGGCATGCTGAGTGTGGCGCGTGGAAATCAAATGCTTTTTGTTCTTCATTGCATTTCAGGCAGTCTTTGCAATATTTAGTGCGTATGTTCATATTGCAATGATGATGAAAATATGATTTATCGTGCAGTAGGGGTGGGCGATACGGCCCTAACATAATATCACAATATTTCATGCTATTTCTGCGATAACTATATTCTTGACGATATGACAAAATACATAAAACATGATATTATTCATTTCAAGAACACAATTGTTGTAGAAAATTGAAGTTCCATTGCTATAATTGCATACGCATAAATAATGGTATGACTTATTAGTGACATCTCACACATACATTCACCCCAGTGGCATTGAGGATTTCTCCCTTTGCTGAAACCTTGGACAGTGCATTGTGTTCCAATTGATAACAGTCTCCCAGTCAGACTGCACCGACACACACACATTTACAAGAGATCATCCCATCAAATTGTGACATCGCCACTGAATACATTGGGACTCTGTATGACATACCAAAATATGTACATTGAGAATTCAGTCCTTTGGCAATGCAGTTTGCCAAAGTAATGTATGGTTTTAAATATACTTTTATAAGACACTTCCTGGACTCTTGGTTTCAATTCATTTGGTTTATACAGTATAAGCTGTTATAATTATCATATAGCGGATGAGGAGTGGTAAATTCCATTCTATAACAACAATAATTGCGACAAAATAAGTGTTTTAGTTGTATATGTCAGCACGTACATGCCCTTTTGTAACCAAACCACTTCCACATTGAAGTCACTCCCCTTTTTGGAATTAACTCGTGTCATGTCATTACGTCAACAAGTCGGAATATTGCCATTACCACAAGACATGTATCATTATATATATTTTTTTACTATATGAATATGAATTGTAACGATATATCGATAACGATACGATATGGAACACCCCTATCGTTGAGCCCTACTATATAATTTGTTCATGAGTAATAAGGGAACTGTGTTACAATAGCCAAGCCATGCATAGGTCAGTCTGTGGCAGAGTGAATTCAATAGAGATGGCTCACAACTGTTTCAGTAGCATCTAATGTTTCCCCCAAAGAGCCAGTGAAACTGGGCCAACTGTTACACATTCACTTACTCATAAGCGTTAACCAAGCATTAAATAAGCATCACTGTGTCCTTTCAGTGCACAGTATCTAAAGGGCTTCTCCCACATTAATAACACGTCA
>NC_139623.1:45454586-45459586 GCF_964638095.1 Poromitra crassiceps
ACAACACGCTCAACTCGGAAATAATAATAGTATTAACTGGGTGCTGGATCCCAAAAAGTTCATTTGATAAATAAGGATAAGGACAGCACTCCAAGTTAAAAGAATATTTATTGCCACACGGACGTTTCGGGGCAGCCGCCCTTCTTCAGCGTGTAAAGGCAAAAAAACACCATTATTGAAAATATTAAAAATATCCGTTTTCCTCTCTTGCAAAGCACCTTGGCCGGCCCCAAACTCATTCTTAATCATCCTTTGCCACCATCTGCTCCTCTGCTGTTTTATCCCAGTCAAGGTTACTTATCCCAGCATGAAGAATACGGCTGCAGGAGTGTACAGTGCTCATGACAGGGCACCTGGGCAAGGGAGGGGCTTACAATTCCCACAATGCACTCTGCATGCAATTGCTTGGGGATATCGCGTCCCCCCCCTGCCCCCACCCAACCCAGCTGCCCAAGACGTCCATCTATCAAGGTGATTTCCCATGGTGGGTCGCCTTGGAAATACCTTTCTACGGGTCACCTTTATGCTGGCAACCGGCTCCCAGATGAATTAATTCACTTCATTATTCCCAGTTTTGATTAGCATGGCGGACCTGGGGGAGGACTCCTCGCATCGCCATTATCTCCTGACTGACTTGCGGGACAGCTGAGCTTCGCCACCCCTCTCCTCTCTCCACTCCTGTGTGTGTGTGTGTGTGTTTGCTGCCACTAATATCTACCAGTGTGTGTTCCTCTCGTCGCGTTTGATCGCGCTATAGACCTTATTCGATTGACGTCATTCACGTATGGGCACGCCCACCATCGCCATATTGTTGACATATCGCTGCAGTTTTAAGTGACAACCTATGTGAGAGCAGCGTTTATAGGAAGCTAGCCGCCGTTAGCGTTACCTGTATCGTTCCAATTGTGTTCGGATGGTGACCTGCATTAGGCATGGCTGTAGTAATGACAGCAACAAAGTCCCCGTGGTTTGTTTCTATCTCTACCGTCCACAGACGTGAAGGGAGCGAGACGGAGTATACGTCGGCACACAGGAGATGTGTGCATAGTTGGAAGAGAGACAGGTGAAACTTTCTGACAGCTCCTCACAGCAAAGTCTGTTCACCTCGTTTTTTCTTTTGTTTATTATTACAGCCATTAACGGCAGCATACAAACAACAACTCTGGGGTTTTTATTGCTGTCATCACTATCGCTATTTTGTAATGGAACAGAAATGACAATAAGGCCGTTACTATAGTTGTCAGCTGCAGGACGGTATGTCAACAATATGGCGCTGTCCGGGGTTAGCGAATAAGGTCTATAGCTTGTTGAACTTGTTGTAACGGAGGTGATTTTAGTTTTCCATGTGAAGACACAGTCAGCTCTTTTCAATATAGATGGGACATCACCCCCCCCCCCCCCCCCCCCACTCAGTTTATTCAGCCCTCAGTATTCCTGTTATGTACAATTCTAACGTATACCACAGACGAGGACGGGGAGGAGGGGAAAGGAAGGGAATGTATGTATGTACGTGTGCGCACGTGTATGCATGCATGCGTAAAAAATTGTTACCCCACAGTATTCAAAGGATTGGGGAAGCTGAAAGACCCATACAAAATTGAACTGAAACCAGGGGCCACACCATACAGTATGCTCTGTCTGCCCCACGTCGAGTCCCTCTCCACTACGGGATAAAGTGAGGACAGAACTGGATCGGAGGCCATGGGGGTGATATCTAAGGTCACTCAACCCACTCCGTGGTGCGCTGGCCTCGTGGTTGTGCCAAAACCGAGATCAAAGGAGAAACTCAGACTGTGTGTAGACCTGACGCACCTGAACGAGTGGGTCAGGCGGGAGAGACATATCCTGCCAAATGTGGATCACTCACATAGCGATGCTATCAGGAGCAAAAGTCTACACCAAAATGGATGCCACGTCGGGGTTTTGGCAGATTTCCCTGACTGAAGACAGCGCTCTCCTGACCACCTTCATCACCCCATTCGGTCGCTACTAACAGGCTGCCGTTTGGGATACCCTCAGCCCCAGAACATTTTCAGCGACGAATGACACAAATGCTGGAGGGCTGTGAAGGAGTGGTGTGCCACGCCGATGACATTTTGGTGTATGGCAAAGATCAAGCTGAACACGATGCCAGGCTGCACCAGGTACTGAGGAGACTGAGAGATGAGGGGCTGACACTGAACAAGGAAAAATGTTTGTTCTCCAAGAGCAAACTCATGTTCCTTGGACACTGCCTCACTACAGAAGGAGTGAACCCCGACCCAGGCAAAGTCAAAGCCATACTGGAAATGCCAGAGCCCGCCTGTGTCGCTGACGTTAGAAGAGTGATGGGCATGGCTACTTACCTGGGCAAGTTCCTGCCTCACCTCTCCTCATACGCACAGCCTCTGACAATTCTTCAGTCTGAGAAGACAGAATGGTGCTGGGGAACACCCCAACGAGAAGCTTTCCAGAAGCTAAAATCAGAACTGAGCTCACACAGAGTCCTTGCAGTATACTCGCCGTATGCAGAGACGCGTGTCTGCGGATGCATCGTCCTTTGGTATTGGAGCGGTCATGATCCAGAAACAGCCAGAGAGTGATGACTGGAAACCAGTGGTGTTCATCTCCAGATGTTTATCTGATGCTGAGAAAAACTATGCTCAGATCGAGAAGGAGGCACTAGCAGCGACCTGGGCATGTGAACGCCTGGAATCATACTTGCTCGGTATGAGATTCACAATTGAGACGGATCACAAACCCCTGGTCCCCCTGCTGAGTACCAAAGCGCTGGATGAGCTTCCACCTCGAGTCTTAAGATTCCGAGTGAGACTGTTGAAATTCACCTATGACATCGTACACGTGCCCGGAAAACAGCTCATCACTGCAGACACGCTGTCACGAGCGCCAGTGGATCACACAGCCACTCAGGAAAAGAAAGAGCTGGAGGCAGACGTTCAAGTCTTTGTGGACTCCATCAGACAGTCTCTCCCAGCAACGGAAGCGAGACTGCAACAGCTAGCAGAGAAGCAGAAAGAAGACCCCGTCTGCAGTACACTGATCCGGTACTGTCAAACAAAGTGGCCTGACAGAGCTCGCCTGCCACCGGATATAGGACCCTACTGGCACGAGAGACATAACCTGTCCCTGGCTGGGGACCTTCTCCTAAAAGCACAGATGATTGTCATCCCCAGCTCATTAAGAGAAGAAATGCTTGACATCCTCCATCAGGGCCACCAAGGAATAGTCAAGTGCCGAGCCAGGGCCCGTCAGTCGCTCTGGTGGCCAGGGCTCTCAGGTGACATTAACCAGAAAGTGGGAAGCTGTCCCATATGCATAAAACACAGAACCACACAGAGGGAGCCTCTGCTGACCACGGCCATACCCGAGAGACCGTGGCAACACGTTGGAACCGATTTATTCACCTGGGACAAGAACACCTACCTCGTAGTGGTAGACTATTTCTCCCGCTACATTGAAGTCGCCCATCTCCATGTCGCATCGGCCGACATAGTCATATCGGCTCTGAAGAACATCTTTGCTCGGCATGGGGTTCCGGAAGTGCTGATGTCAGACAACGGGCTGCAATATGCTGGTACTCTCTTCAAAGGTTTTGCCAGTGAGTATGGATTCAATATGCTGGTACTCTCTTCAAAGATTTTGCCAGTGAGTATGGATTCAATATGCTGGTGCTCTCTTCAAAGGTTTTGCCAGTGAGTATGGATTCAATATGCTGGTACTCTCTTCAAAGGTTTTGCCAGTGAGTATGGATTCAATATGCTGGTACTCTCTTCAAAGGTTTTGCCAGTGAGTATGGATTCAATATGCTGGTACACTCTTCAAAGATTTTGCCAGTGAGTATGGATTCAATATGCTGGTACTCTCTTCAAAGGTTTTGCCAGTGAGTATGGATTCAATATGCTGGTACTCTCTTCAAAGGTTTTGCCAGTGAGTATGGATTCAATATGCTGGTACTCTCTTCAAAGGTTTTGCCAGTGAGTATGGATTCAATATGCTGGTACTCTCTTCAAAGGTTTTGCCAGTGAGTATGGATTCAATATGCTGGTACTCTCTTCAAAGGTTTTGCCAGTGAGTATGGATTCAATATGCTGGTACTCTCTTCAAAGGTTTTGCCAGTGAGTATGGATTCAATATGCTGGTACTCTCTTCAAAGGTTTTGCCAGTGAGTATGGATTCAATATGCTGGTACTCTCTTCAAAGGTTTTGCCAGTGAGTATGGATGGTGAGTATGGATTCACGCACATACAGTAACCAGCAGCCCACGATACCCACAAGCCAATGGAGAAGCTGAGCGAGCTGTGGGCACTGTGAAATGCTTATGGAAAGAGGGAGGAGGACTACGCAAAAGCTCTCCTCAGCTATCGAGCCACCCCTTTGGAGAACGGCTTCTCTCCAGCACAGCTACTCATGGGGAGACAGCTAAGGACCACACTCCCTCAAGTGCCCAAAACACTGTCTCCACGCTGGCCAAACATCAAACAGTTCCGGAGCACAGAGACACAAGGAAAACGGAAACAAGAGCGATGCTACAACAAACGCCACAGGACACACAATCTACCGGAGTTACACCCAGGCCAGAGTGTGTGGATCTCCACAGAGAATACTCACGGGACAGTAGTACAGCAGACAGCTGCCCCGAGGTCGTACCTCGTCAGAACAGAGGATGGACTGTTGAGGAGAAACCGTACACACCTGCGTGCAACCCAGCAACCATCATCTGATACAACCAACCGCGAGGACACAGATGACACTGACTCAGATTGTGCGGACCAACCCGCTGCTGAGCCAGACGTCACATATGTTACAAGCTCAGGCAGACACTCACGTCCGCCTAAGAGACTGGATTTGTGAACTGTCAGGTGTAAAAAAAAAAAGAAGAAGAAAAAAGAAAAAGGGAAAAAAAACACTTGACTGTTGTAGAAGAGAAATAATGTAACATACCATAAAACTGCCAATAAGAGCCCGGGCGCTTATTATGCTAAATCAACTTGGACCCCGGG